>NC_041384.1:624024104-624081522 GCF_002162155.2 Triticum dicoccoides | reverse complement strand
GAGGTGGCGACTGGCGTTGGGGGAGTGTTGAGTCGCGCTGCGTCGGGCTGCGGGGCGAAGTTGGCGGAGGGGGGGAGGTGGGCCCCGGCTCGGGGGGGCGGCCGTTTTGGTGCTGTGTCTGTCTGGGTTTTGCGATGGGGAGGGAGGGCTGTCAAGAAGAAGAGGATGAAGAGGGATGACAGGGAATGCTGATTTGCTTCGGAGCAAAGTGTTTGGTGGTTTGGGTGCTGTTACTGGTGGACTGTTGCCCCTGTCTTTGGATTACTCGGTCTCGGATTTATAAGAACCATGTGCTGTGAGCAGATCTTCCTGTGAGGACATGGTGAGATTTGAACGCGCTAAAAGACGCAATGTATCTTTTCCCATCAGGAATTTGTGCTCTTATCATAGGAGAGGAAACATTCTGGTATGTTTGTTCTGTTGATTTCTGAGGCGCGCATATGCTCGTACGACATCTTGCGAAGACTACAAACATGAAAGAATAATCCATGCTAACGATAACATGTGACAAATGAAGCGAAGAACAAAAATGGCGCAAAGCTCAAAATAAAGATGCCAAAAATCAGCCTTGCGTCATAAGAGATCCACACAAAGTGACTTCTTCGAACAAAATGTTCCCACGGAGTCGGTTGCTGATTCTCTAGTTTGGTATTTCCGTCGTGGCATCGCGTCCTAGCCTTGTCGTGTGGCCCCCTTTGATCATCCATGCCTAAGGCATGCATCGGACAAAACCACGACACAAGACCGTGTGAATGCATGCAAGCATGACATCAACAACATTCTACGTTTTTGAATGTTTCATGATTTTTTTTCTCAATTGGTGCATTCAATTCACAATCCGCTCTCATTAGAACCAAAATTGATATGGTTTGTCGACTTTTTTTCCGATGAATAATTGCCATGCTGTGGTTTGGCTATTTACAAGATGTATGTGTTTTATAGGCATTTCATTATCAAGTTATAATACATGGTTTGCTATTATGTAAGACTTGCACGATAGTACTTATATGATTTTTACCCGTTGATAACACTTCAATACTTACTATTTAGACTTGGATAACATTGCAAAGTAACATCATTTTTTATCTGGTAAGCGTATGCTATTAGGATGGCAATCGTTCACTACTAACACAGAAGCCTCATATCATAACTTGGCAACTCGTGTTAACAGAAGAAAATGCATCAAATAAAATGCTATTGTTTTGAGGTTCGCGTGGTGAAGACAAATCTCTAAAATATTTAAAATCGACATATTGCTAATCGGTTTCACAATTTAAATAAAAAAGAATTTGATTTTTATTCAAAAATTAAAATCATGATAGAAGATTTATATACGCACCTCCTCTCTTTATTGGGGAGATAATCCCAAGAAGAATTGGTTGCATTTGAGGACATATGTGGGCATGTGTTCCACAAAGAAATTTTGTTGATTGTAATCTCATTTGATTTACATGTTTTTGAATATTTGAAGGTTTTTGAATATTGTACAGAAACAACTTTTTTCTTTAGAGAAAGTATGCCATACCAAACACTATACTTCTAGTCTTCATTTGAGCCTTAAATTATGCACACCGCAATGCATCAAGTACAAACATGGATCTTTTTTGTGGGCCATTATGGAATTCTTGAGTAAAAAACATGCTCAACATTTTATGATATTGACACGCTACTGGAAATGATATTTTGACGGGAGTTTGGGAGGAAGAAGGTGAAAATGGATAGCCTATGGCTTATGTCAGCTTTGTAAGAGGGAGCTGGAGATGGCGGCGCACCTCCTTTTCAAGTGCAGATACACCCATCACGTATGGGAGGCGGTCACATACCCCACTCGTCATAGACTCGATTGCTAGCCAACTTTTGCCACAAGTGTGGCGACCGATTTGGCCACCACAAAAACTGTGGCATGCCACAAATATGGCTGCAACCAAACATTTGCCTCAATTTACCACACTTGTGAGACAAAAGTATGGCAAAGTGTGTATGGCAAGCAAACATGCCCCTGCGCACGGAGGAGTGTGGAAACTTCACCTCGGTCAAGGGTTAGTGTGGTATCGTGGCAAATATCAATGACAATGGTGGTGCTGTTAGAAAGGGGGGTCATTTCCCTTCTAATGTTAATCTCATGGGAGGTATGGAACGGGTGTAACGTGAGGGGTTTTAGGGCCTTTCATCTTTGTCGAGTGTTATCATTGCTAGAATCAAGGAGAAGGTCAAGTTGTGGGTTGTGGTGGGTGTGAAGCCTTTGAGTTCAATCATGCCACGAGAGTAATCCCTTTTATTGTTTGGGTCACCGTTATGTAACCTCTATAAGTCTTCTTAATGAATGAATAGGGCAATGCTTATGCCCTTATCTTACATTCTTAAGAAGTTGATCCCTACTACTATCAAATCTATCAACATGCACATTGTCCACATCATCATCATGCCACGTCAATCATTCAGTTTGCACATTATCTTAACATGCAACTACTTCAACTCAGGCATGCAGCCACATCATCCAGGTGTTCCCGGTCACCTTTCTCCCTCGATCAAAGAGAAAAGAAACACTCAAACCTAGCGTGAATCGACTGAGTACTCTCTCCTCTGCTATAAAAAATCCAACCTTTTTTCTATGGCATGGTGTGGCGGCTGGACGGGGACCTCCTCGTGAGGGCTCTCATCCGCATTCGACGGCTCTTCGGGTCCAACACGACCACCACTTTGCCCTGCCTCAGAAGGCTCTCCCGCCTCCGCCTCATATCTGATCTGATGGCTCTACGACTCTCCAGGATTCTCTCAAGTTTCGGAAAAAGGGTAATGCCTCTCTCGTTAAGGTTCCTCTTTCCCTCATGTTTGCGACGGTCGGGGCATTCATATCAATCAAACTTCATCGGTGAGCCCATGGGATCCACCTCCCTTTTGCCCGCCGCTCAGGCGACCTATGACGGGGAGGGGGATCTCCGTGCCTCAGCTCCGCCTAGTAGTTTACGTTATTTTTTTCCGCAGGGGCAACATTCCAACGGGCGGCGGCGCTTCGTCCTTGAGTTGGTCTTCTGGGCTCTGATCCTCCTCAACTTCGTCCATTGGGATGGAGTCGACGGAGCTCCGATATAGATTCATGTCGTCTTCTTGGGGTGGCAAGGTAGTGTTTTTTGTCGTGCGTGTGCACCGATGAGACTTAGTGCTAGGCGTTTCAAATCGATTCAAGTGTTCAAAGGCGACAACTACAGCTTTGGGACGCTGGTCCTTAGGGGCACGTGCACGAAGACTTCTCAGTTGTCAACGACAAGGTCAAGCCGGCTTAGGTAGGGAAGCGACGTCAGTGATGCGTCGACGGCTCGTTCTGTCGGCGGTAGTAGTAGTTCGGTGTTGAAGGGCCTTTGATGTATTTTTTAAATTATATTTGAGGTGATTTGTGCTTTTTATGAACCTTGGCGTATCATGGTGGTACAAAAAAACATCATCATTTTCGAACCAATCATAAGAAAACAATTGAAAGGGAGAAAGGAGCCAATCACTCCTGCAGTGATTACTACAATTAACCAAAAGAATTAAGTGCCTTGCAATTGGACCACATGCATAGGTCAATTATTTGCAAATCCCAACTTTAAAAGCCCTTTGACAAACTCCCAACAAATTATCAGTAGCACGACGGTACTCCATGCTGGATTGCTGGTGGAGTTATTTGTCTTACGGAGAAAGCAAAACGAGGGAGTAGGACTACGTACGTGCCATGTAGAGAGAGAGAGAGAGAGAGATCTGAAATCATTGTGGGCTTGTGGTTTGAGGACCTCTGCGTGTTGTCTTTTTTATGTGAGATACTCAACTGGTCGTTGGAATTGGATGGTTACGGAATCGGCATCTAGAATCGTTGTCCGGTTATAGGCTCCTCGGCTCAGTGGATCGAGCAGGTTGATTAGCATCTAGTGGTATGTCATTGCCTCCCGATAAAGCCAAGGCAGCACAGGCCGAAGCAAGCTACCAGTGGCAGTGGAACGGATTTTTCGGTTGGCTTAATTAGCAGCGAAGTACTAGTACCACTACACATCATGCTTCTAAGTTTTCGATCGTAGTGTTGGTTTTGTCAGAGGAATGGGATTGCTAAATTTGCCAAAGGCCTCCTTTGGTAAACACATAGGAATAGAAAAAATGCCTATGAAGTATAAGCTATATGTAGCAAAAAATAATATCATTGGGAACTACATTAAATATAAATCCAACGATATAATTTTTTATGACATGCATTAACATTTTGGTAGTCAAATATATGATCAAAGTTTGACTCAAAATACGATGGACTAATAAACTCAAACAGATGTACTACTATTTAAACCTTTGGTTTTAAATGAATGTTGCAAAGGAAGAATGGAGTAAGTTTTTCTTTGGTCTCAGTTTCAGATGAAAGACGCGTGAATTTTACATTCCACTTGAATCTCTTTTTAAATTTCCTACGCACGAAGAATGAGACTGGAATCCTTATTGCATAATAACATGCTAATTATACATTTCCATGCGGTTTGTGTCGGAGTTATTTCCGACAGATCCTTTGATAGGGTACTCTGGCCACACGAGTAGATCGAATAAGAAACAAGATGGGGTTTGCCCAAGTTCAGGCCCTTACGGAGGAGGTAAAACCCTACTTTCTACTCGATTATATCAATTGGGCATAGGGGACACAATGATCGAGGGATTGAGTATCAACTCTATGGTTAGATGTCTATTGACTAGCATATCCATGGTTTATATGGGTACCGCGGTCTAGGGTTATAGCATCCTAGTCAATTACGAAGGAGACCCCCTGGACGCCGGTTTCCTTGACGTGTACTCCAAGTCCTCTGGATCTTGATCTATAATTGGCCCATATGCCGGTACAATGGCCCAGTGCATAAACCGATCTAGGGGCCCCGGCCCAGCCTGCTTAAGCCTGCTTCCAGAATGATGAAGCATCCCTGGGCCGTAACAACGTCAATTTGATTTGTTTATATAATTTTCGCGTTTTTCCTTTTCATGTGAACCAAACACCAACGTTTACAAGTGGTAGGGCGGTGACCTTGAAGTTTTTGTTAGTTCAGTTGATAGTTCATGAGACATTATGTTAACCTAGCCGTCGCTGATGAAGCTATGCACCTAGGGTAGGGTCGTGGACTTGTCCAAACTAACCTACCCAAGGACATCTCCAGAAGAAATCATCTTTCAATCGACTTGAAGGTGTCTCACTCGACAGACTTGAAGATACTCGACCAAGAAGCAATCACTCGACCAAGACCAAGTCACTCGACGGTCAGGTGACCTAAAGGCGCTCCGCATGCTAACGGTCAGTTATTAAGTAGCTTTTATGGTCACATAACACTTTATTACTAGCGTTACCAGTAACGCCCTACCTTAATGTACATTGAACCCTTTGTATCGTGGGCTGGCTGGGGTCTGGGCGCACTCTATATAAGCCGCCCCCCTCCTCTGAGACAAGGGTTCGCATGCCTGTAATTCACACACGCATAATCCAGTCGACCGTCTCCGGGCTCCGAGACGTAGGGCTATTACTTCCTCCGAGAAGGGCCTGAACTCGTAAATCTTGTGTTCCTACAACTCCTCTATAGCTAAGATCTTGCCTCTCCATACTTACCCCCCTACATCACTGTCAGACTTAGAACCACGACAGTTGGCGCCCACCGTGGGGCAGGTGTTTTAGCGTTTTGTTGGAGGAGTTGCGATCTTTTCAGACCCGAATCATCATGGTTTTCGGCGGAATTTTGGTGGAGGGCCGCGAGATCCGTCTCGGCGCGCTCACGTTCATCGCCGACGACTCCGCGTGGCTTCAGGAGGCTCCGCTCGACATGGACGCACTCCCTGTCCGCGGGGCAACGCACTTTAGCGCATGCGTCCGCGGCGTTCTCCTGCGGCAACCGTCGATCCCCTACTGGTCGGCTCCTGTGTTGTCCTCCCTCCTAGTTTCCCGCCGGCGCAAGCGCTCTGGTCGGTCGAGACTCCAGCGGTGGGCGAGACACACGGTGGCACGCCAGTCGGCCACCCCTCAAGTCGCGGCGATCGAGCCCGACGAATCCCTCTATGGCCTGTTCGACCTGTTGACCGGCTCCGCAGAGACCGCATCCGAGTGCGACAGCAGCGATCCGGCGGCGGAGGTTCTGATGGTCGATGGACCTCCCAGTCCTCCCGGTTTTCCCCGCACCGATGGAGGCGCGCGTGGAGGCGACCCATCGCGTCCTCATGAGGAATATCTTCCCGAGCCTCTCACGTCGCTGCAGAGAGAAGAACTTCGCCGCCGGAACATGGATGCATTGCACACTCGTATCATTGGAGAAACCCCCGAGGCTCGTGCCTTGGAGGACGCGCGCCTGGCAAACTTGGCCGAGCGCACTCGACTGGAGAACCTCCAGCGAGCACTTGACGAGCGTGCGCGACAATGGGTTCCCGAATCCAGTCGACGTCAGCTCTTCCCTCCCCCGCAGGTATATCGAACTCCGATTAAGAATTTAGCAGCTGCAGCCCGCATAGCAGAGTCGATTCAGCCTTCCCAGTCGGAGGTTGGCAGAGGCTTGCTGCAGATCAGAGCGTTGCTCCGGGCAGCAGGAGACCAGAATTCCGCTGTTTCTCAGTCGCGGAACAGGATTCACAGTAGATCCGTTGCCGCAGACACAGTCCAGTCGGCTCATAGCCCAAGATCGCCCCCGAGGCGTGAGGGACGTGGGGACCGGTGTAATCAGCATGGTAACCGTGAGCAATATGATCACCGATTCGATCGTGATGATCGACGTCGAGTGCCCACCCCTCCCCCGAGGAGCGGGTCGTATGTGCCTCGACAACAGGATGATAGGCACCCTCGTAGTGTTGGGCGAAGGATTCCAGTCGACTCCAGGGAGCCAGGCTTCGATGCGAGATCCATTCTCGTTCAAGGTTTGGTTGACAGGAACAGAGCTCACCGGGAAGGACACGACAGAGATGCTCCTACCAGCAGCAGAGCACATGTTTCGGGGCCAGAGTGCTTTAGTAGAGCCATCAGGGCCGCTGTGATTCCTCCCAACTTCAGGTTGGCGACAGGAGTCAGCAAGTTCACTGGCGAGTCCAAGCCCGATACTTGGCTTGAAGACTACCGAGTGGCCGTCCAGATTGGCGGCGACAATGATGAGGTGGCCATGAAGCACCTGCCTCTCATGTTGGAGGGCTTGGCCAGAGCGTGGCTGAACCAGTTAGCACCCATCAGCATTTACACTTGGGAAGATCTCGCCCGAGTGTTTGTCACCACATTCGAAGGAACATGCAAACGACCGGCAGAGTTGACGGAACTGCGGTCCTGTGTGCAGAAGCCGAATGAAACCTTGAGGGATTACATCCAGAGATGGATCACGTTGCACTACACGGTAGAGAATGTGCCTGACCACCAAGCAGTCTGTGTTGGGTTTCATAGTAATTTCAAAATTTTCCTACGCTCACGCAAGATCATGGTGATGCATAGCAACGAGAGGGGAGAGTATGATCTACGTACCCTTGTAGATCGACAACGGAAGCGTTTGGTTGATGTAGTCGTACGTCTCCACGGCCCGACCGATCAAGCACCGAAACTACGGCACCTCCGAGTTCTAGCACACGTTCAGCTCGATGACGATCCCCGGACTCCGATCCAGCAAAGTGTCGGGGAAGAGTTTCGTCAGCACGACGGCGTGGTGACGATCTTGATGTACTACTATCACAGGGCTTCGCCTAAGCACCACTACAATATTATCGAGGACTATGGTGGAAGGGGGCACCGCACACGGCTAAGAATATGATCACGTGGATCAACTTGTGTCTCTAGGGGTGCCCCTGCCTCCGTATATAAAGGTTCAAGGGAGGGGGGCCGGTCGGCCAAGGTGTGGCGCGCCAGGAGGAGTCCTACTCCTTCTGGGAGTAGGACTCCTCCCCTTTCCTAGTTGGAATAGGATTCGTGGAGGGGGGGAAAGAGGAGAGAGAGGAGGAAGGGGGGCCGGCCCCCTCTCCTTGTCCAATTCGGACCAAGGGGGGGAGGGGCGTGTAGCCCATCTCTGGCCACCTCTCCTCTCTTCCACTAAGGCCCACTAAGGCCCATATACCTCCCGGGGGGTTCCGGTAACCTCCCTGTACTCCGGTAAAATCCCGATTTCACCCGGAACACTTCCGATATCCAATCATAGGCTTCCAATATATCAATCTTTATGTCTCGACCATTTCGAGACTCCTCGTCATGTCCGTGATCACATCCGGGACTCCGAACAACCTTCGGTACATCAAAATGCATAAACTCATAATATAACTGTCATCGTAACCTTAAGCGTGCGGACCCTACGGGTTCGAGAAAAATGTAGACATGACCGAGACACGTCTCCGGTCAATAACCAATAGTGGAATCTGGATGCTCATATTGGCTCCTACATATTCTACGAAGATCTTTTATCGGTCAGACCGCATAACAACATACGTTGTTCCCTTTGTCATCGGTATGTTACTTGCCCGAGATTCGATCGTCGGTATCCTATACCTAGTTCAATCTCGTTACCGGCAAGTCTCTTTACTCGTTCTGTAATACATCATCCCACAACTAACTCATTAGTTGCAATGCTTGCAAGGCTCGAGTGATGTGCATTACCGAGAGGGCCCATAGATACCTCTCCGACAATCGGAGTGACAAATCCTAATCTCGAAATACGCCAACCCAACATGTACCTTTGGAGACACCTGTAGAGCTCCTTTATAATCACCCAGTTACGTTGTGACGTTTGGTAGCACACAAATTGTTCCTCTGGAAAACGGGAGTTGCATAATCTCATAGTCATAGGAACATGTATAAGTCATGAAGAAAGCAATAGCAACATACTAAACGATCGGGTGCTAAGCTAATGGAATGGGTCATGTCAATCAGATCATTCACCTAATGATGTGATCCCGTTAATCAAATAACAACTCTTTGTCCATGGTTAGGAAACATAACCATCTTCTATTAACGAGCTAGTCAAGTAGAGGCATACTAGTGACACTTTGTTTGTCTATGTATTCACACAAGTATTATGTTTCCGGTTAATACAATTCTAGCATGAATAATAAACATTTATCATGATATAAGGAAATAAATAATAACTTTATTATTGCCTCTAGGGCATATTTCCTTCAGTCTGTGCCTTCAAAGAAGGCGTCAAGTACAGAGAACTAAATCTGAAATTCGGTCGAACCGGAGATATGTCTCTGAACCAAATGATGGAGATTGCCACCAAGTATGCTAATGGAGAAGATGAAGATCGACTCCGGAGTGGCAAGCTGAAGTCAGTCGCCCAAGAAACCGGAGGAAATTCCAATCGGAAACAGAAGCGGAAAGCCGAGTCAGCTGCTCCTGGGGAAGCCTTGGCTGTGACTCAAGGAAAGTTTAAGGGGAAACCCAAAGGACCTTGGAACCCCAAGAAAGTTAAAGACCAAGACGGAAATGATGTGTTGGATTTGCCGTGCCTCGTCCATACTAAGAAAGATGAAGAGGGTAATTTTATTTACCCAAAACATACCACTCGACAGTGTCGACTCTTGATCCAGCAGTTCCAGGGAAAGCAGCCCAAAGATAAAGAGAAGGAGTCAGACAAAGTTGAGGACAAGGAAGATAGCGACGATGGATACCCCCAAGTAAATTCCACCCTGATGATTTTTGCTGATGTTGAGAGCAAAATTCAACTGAAAGTCATCAACCGAGAGGTGAATATGGTTGCTCCGGCGACACCAAGTTATTTGAAATGGTCTCAGACTGCCATCACGTTCGACCAGTCCGATCACCCAACGCATATTGGCACCCCTGGGAGGCAAGCTCTGGTGGTCGACCCAGTGGTTGAAGGCACTCGACTGACCAAAGTCTTGATGGATGGTGGCAGTGGTTTGAACATATTGTATGCTAAGACGTTGAAAGGGATGGGCATTCCGATGTCCAGACTCAATGCCAGCAACATGAGTTTCCATGGAGTTATTCCTGGGAAGAAGGCTGAATCACTCGGCCAGATTGCTCTTGATGTGGTTTTCGGTGATTCCAAGAATTACCGCAAAGAAAAGTTGACATTTGAAGTTGTAGACTTCCAGAGTGCCTACCACGCTATTTTGGGCAGGCCGGCTTATGCACGCTTCATGGCCCGACCATGTTACGTGTATCTCAAATTGAAGATGCCTGACCCCAAAGGTGTGATCACTATTACGGGCAACCGGAAGAAAGCGGAAGAATGTTTTCAGAAAGGTTCGAAGATCGTTGATGCTCAGATGGCAGTGGTGGAGTTGCAGGAATACCAGAAGATTGCAGACCCGAGTGATTTGTTGCGAGCCAAGAAGCCCGCTACAGAATCAGCTTTTCAGTCGACTGGCGATACGAAGACAGCTCACATCCACCCGACCGACCCCAGCGCTGCTCCAACTCGTATCTCGACAACACTCGACTCCAAATAGGAAGAAGCGCTCATCCAGTTCCTCCGTGAGAACTGGGACATTTTCGCATGGAAGCCTTCTGACATGCTGGGTGTTCCCAGGGAGCTGGCTGAGCACCGCCTAAGAGTCGACTCAAAAGTAAAACCTGTCAAGGAACATCTCCGACGGTCCGCTGTCCAGAAGAGAAAGGCCATTGGCGAGGAGGTGGCTCGGCTCTTAGCAGCGGAGTTCATCCGAGAAATCTACCACTCCGAGTGGCTCGCCAATGTTGTTATGGTCCCCAAGAAGGACAAGTCACTTCGCATGTGCATTGACTTTAAACATATCAATCGGGCCTGCCCGAAAGATCATTTTCCTCTCCCGCATCGATCAGATAGTCGACTCGACTGCGGGATGTGAGCGACTGTCTTTTTTAGACGCCTATTCCGTGTACCATCAGATCCGTCTGTATGGACCTGACGAGATCAAAACAGCCTTCATCACTCCATTCGGGTGCTTCTGTTATGTTACCATGCCGTTCAGTCTCAAGAATGCTGGAGCCACATTCATGAGGATGATTCAGAAGCGTTTGCTCACCCAAATCAGTCGGAATGTGGAGGCGTACATAGATGATATTGTGGTCAAGTCACGGAAGGGTTCCGACCTGCTGACTGACCTTGCTGAAACCTTTGCCAACCTCAGAAGGTATGATATCAGCTTAATCCATCAAAGTGCACATTCGGAGTTCCTGGCGGAAAATTACTCGGTTTTCTCGTTTCCGAATGGGGAATCGACGCCAATCCAGAAAAAGTCGGCACTATACTCCGAATGAAAAGTCCTGTGCGAGTGCACGACGTCCAGAAGCTTACTGGTTGCTTGGCCGCTTTAAGTCGATTCATATCTCGTCTCGGTGAAAAGGCATTGCCCCTTTACCGATTGATGAAGAAGTCCGACAAGTTCGAGTGGACTCCTGAAGCTGAAGCAGCGTTTGTAGAGCTTAAAGCTCTGCTCTCCACCCAGCCGGTGCTTGCTGCCCCAATCAGTAACGAGCCTTTGCTGCTTTACATTGCAGCCACGGGACAAGTCGTCAGTACGGTACTTACGGTCGAGCGGGAAGAAGAAGGAAAGGCCTTCAAAATTCAGTGCCCAGTATATTATATTTTTGAAGTTTTGACCCCGTCGAAGCAAAGATATCCTCATTATCAGAAGCTTGTATACGGGATTTATATGACCACAAAGAAAGTTGCTCATTACTTCTCTGATCATTCCATCACAGTCGTCAGCGACGCTCCATTATCAGAGATCCTGCATAACAGGGATGCAACCGGTCGAGTGGCAAAATGGGCGATTGAACTCCTTCCTCTAGATATCAAGTTTGAGGCAAAGAAGGCTATTAAGTCCCAGGCAATCGTAGATTTCATCGCCGAGTGGATTGAACAGCAGCTGCCAACTCAGGTTCACTCGGAGCATTGGACCATGTTCTTCGACGGTTCCAAGATGCTGAATGGTTCCGGTGCCGGAGTAGTGCTGGTCTCCCCCAGATGAGATAAACTCAGTTATGTTCTTCAAATCCACTTTGATTCCTCCAACAACGAGGCAGAATACTAAGCACTTTTGTATGGGTTGCGCATGGCCATTTCACTCGGCGTTCGTCGCCTCATGGTCTATGGCGACTCAGATTTGGTGGTTAATCAGGTGATGAAGGAATGGGACATCAGAAGTCCAGCCATGACTGGTTATTGCAATGTAGTGAGAAAGCTGGAGAAGAAATTTGAGGGGTTAGAGCTTCATCACATACCCCGACTGAAAAATCAAGCAGCTGATGATCTGGCAAAAATAAGTTCCAAAAGAGAAGCCATCCCCAGCAATGTGTTCTTGGAACACATTCACATACCATCAGTTCAGGAGGATCCCTTCAGTGAAGAGGCCCCGCAGCCAAAAAGCGCCACGGATTCGACTGAAGTTGAAATTCCAGCTGTAGTCGACCTGATCATGGAAGTCTTGGTCAGCACTCCCGACTGGATAGTACCGTACATTGCATACATCCTAAGGAAAGAGCTCCCAGAAGACGAAGAAGAGGCTCGATAGATCGTCCGACGATCCAAGGCCTTTACAGTCATAAAAGGACAGTTACATAAAGAAAGCGCGACTGGAGTCAGTCAGAGGTGTATTACACCAGAAGAAGGTCGGATGATCCTTGATGATGTCCACTCGGGGACCTGTGGTCACCATGTGTCCTCTCGGACCATTGTGGCTAAAGCATACCGAGCGGGATTCTACTGGCCAAGAACCAATGAAATGGCAAAAGAGATAGTCGACAAGTGTGAAGGATGTCAGTATTACTCCAATATGTCGCACAAGCCCGCGTCAACTCTAAAAACCATTCCACTCGTCTGGCCCTTCGCTGTTTGGGGGCTGGACATGGTTGGACCACTAAGAACAGGCAGGAGCGGCTTCACTCATGTGCTAGTAGCAGTCGACAAGTTCACCAAATGGATTGAAGTCAAGCCTATCAAGAACCTTGACGCTTGCACTGCTATCAGTTTTGTCAGAGGGTTGATATTCAGATATGGAGTTCCGCACAGCATCATCACTGACAATGGGTCAAACTTCAATTCTGACAAATTCAGGGCCTTTTGCGCCTCTCAGGGTACCCGAGTCGACTATGCTTCGGTCGCTCACCCCCAGTCGAATGGGCAAGCAGAAAGGGAAAACGGCCTAATTCTAAAAGGACTGAAACCCCGGTTGATGCGCGATCTCAAGCATGCAGCAGGTGCATGGGTCGACGAGCTTCCATTAGTCCTTTGGGGATTGAGGACAACCCGAACCGATCGACCGAAAGAACCCCATTCTTTCTAGTCTACGGAGCCGAGGCAGTCTTGCCGAGTGACCTGCTTCACAACGCTCCCCGAGTCGAGCTCTACTCTGAAGATGAAGCAGAACAAGCCCGGCAGGACGCAGTCGACCTCCTGGAAGAAGAAAGAGAAATGGCCATGATCCGATCGACCGTCTACCAACAAGACTTGCGCCGATTCCATGCCATAAATGTGAAGGGTCGAGCCTTCCAAGAGGGAGACTTAGTCCTCCGAGTGGATCAGCAGAAACCACACAAACTCGCCCCTACTTGGGAAGACCCCTTCATAGTCACCAGAGTCCTTTGCAATGGAGCATACCACCTCTACAATGTCGATCGCCAGATTGATGAGCCGCGAGCCTGGAATGCGGAGCTACTCCGCCCCTTTTATACTTGAATTCTCACTCCGATGAGATGTAATAAGAAAAAACTCCTGTAGTTTATTTTTCAAAGACAAGAGCGTTATAATTTTCTCAGTGATTGTTATCGTTTTTTGTTTGCGAATGAAATCCCCCAGTGGGTGGCTTAGCTGCGAATCCGTTTCGCCTAAGTTTGAAAAAAAATTCCTCCCGAGTGGAGAGCAGTCCTCCCACTCGGGGGCTTAGCTGCATTCCAGTACCCGCCTAAGTTCTCTCACTGGAGGACTTAGCTGCAGTCAGGCACTCGCCTAAGTTTGAAAAAATCCTACCGAGTGGAGAGTAGTCCTCCCACTCGGGGGCTTAGCTGCAGTCCAGTACTCGCCTAAGTTCTCTCACTTGAGGACTTAGCTGTAGTCAGGCACTCGCCTAAGTTTGAAAAAATCCTACCGAGTGGAGAGCAGTCCTCCCACTCGGGGGCTTAGCTGCAGTCCAGTACTCGCCTAAGTTCTCTCACTTGAGGACTTAGCTGCAGTCAGGCACTCGCCTAAGTTTGAAAAAATCCTACCGAGTGGAGAGCAGTCCTCCCACTCGGGGGCTTAGCTGCAGTCCAGTACTCGCCTAAGTTCTCTCACTTGAGGACTTAGCTGCAGTCAGGCACTCGCCTAAGTTTGAAAAAATCCTACCGAGTGGAGAGTATCCCTCCCACTCGGGAACTTAGTTGCAGTCCAGCACTTGCCTAAGTTTGAAACACATCCTGCTTTACAGCAACAAGGGGCAGGTCGGCTACCGCCTCCTCCTTGGGGAGCTTCGCCACAAATACAACACGCACTTCATCCTGCTCTGCAGTAACAAGGGGCAGGTCGACTGCCGCCTCCTCCTTGGGGAGCTTCGCCACAAATACAACGTATGATCCATCGCTGACCCGCAAAGACGACGAGGTGCAGGTCGACTGCTACCGTCTCCTTCAGAGCTGCGCCGCAAATACAAAAGTTGTCTCGAATAAAGAACGATTTCCACTCGACGGGGAACGCATAAAGATATTCGACGATAAACCAAGTTCGGATAAATCCTAAAGGTTTCCGGACCACAAATCAAAGTACTCGGGCATTCAGCCCGAAAGAGTTTAACGGTTACAAAAACCACTCGGCATTCCGAGGAAAATTTAAGGTGAGGCATAAAAGTTTGTTCACTCCGCAGGAGGAGGGCTGGCAGGCTCGACGAACTCATCCAGGTCGACGACGTCGGCTATCCGAGTGGCTGCAACGATGAAAGTCTCCATAAAAGTTCAGAAGTCATGTTTCTGGGTGTTGGCGACCTTGATTGCTGCCAGTTTGTCTTGTCGCACCTCCTTGCAGTGGACACGAACCAAAGACAGAGCCACGTCAGTGCCACATCGAGCAGCAGACTTCTTCCACTCCTGCACTCGGTCTGGGATTTCATTTAGTCGAGTCATCAGGGACTCAAGATGATTTTGGAGCACAGCCTCTGGCCAAAGTGTCGGGTCAATCCGCGACATGGAGACCTTCAGTCGAGCCAAGTAGTCCACGACACCGTCAATGCGGGATTCCAGACAGAGCAGATTCATGGCAATTTCATCTTTCACAGGAGAATTGATTGGATCCAAACCAGGTTCGATCCGCCCAGTCTCCTCCTCGAAGTTCTGGCAAAACTATGCATCACGATCCAAGGATAAGTCAATTTACATACGCTGAGTCGACACAAAAAAAATCAGTTGGAACAAAATGTGCACCTTCAAGCTTGATGAACAACTTCTTGGCAAGACTCCTCAGGTAGCTCTCCAGATCGTCCCTCCTGCGAGCAATGCTTTCCATCTTCTCGCCCAGGATGAGATTCTCCTTCTTCCAGCGCGAGCACTCCTTGTTGGCGTCATTCAGAGCAGACTTCAGCCTGGTATTCTCTTCTTCCAACTAGCCGAACGAAGCCAGTTTCTGTGCAGCTAGAGCGGTTTTGTCGGCAGCCTCCTTTCGAGCAGCATCCAAATCCTGGTCCTTCTTCACCAGAGCTTCTCTCAGTTTTTCTACAAAGAAATTATGCCTGATTCAGAAAGAGCAGAAGGGAACTCAATCTTAAGACGGACCAGTCGACAAGTTCGTCTTACCAGTGGCGTCGTCCTTGACCCTTTGCAGCTCTGTCTTGGCCAGCTCCAAGTCAAGGTTCAGTTGGATCTGCTGTTTCTCTAAGTCAACAAAGCGAGCCCCAAGATCACAAGATTTCTGAAATCAAAGGGGAGAAGTTATTTTTACAGCAAAAAAAAGTTACTAAGGCTACGGTCGACTGCCCGCAGTCCACCATAGCCTCGGGGACTACACCCAGTGGGTGCACTTTGCGTGCCCCCACCGGTTCTGAGCCCACTCGACCGGCCTGCCAGAGTCGAGTGTAGGGAGTAAAAAAAAGAAAAAAAAGAGAGCTCAGACCACAGTCGACTGCCAACAGTAGACCGCGGTCTCGGGGACTACACACAGTGGGTGCACTTGGCGTGCCCCCACCAGTTTCGACCCCACTCGACCAGACCGAGTGGAAGAGACAAACTATCAATTCGGTTTACACTCGACAAGATACAAAGACTACAGTCGACTGCCCGCAGTCCACCGTAGTCTCAGGGACTACACCCAGTGGGTGCACTCAGTGTGCCCCCACCAATTGAAAGTTCAAGCAACGCACCCAGTGGGTGTACTAACGCAAAGATTGTTAGAAAGGAGTCTTCAAATATCATATCCCAACAGAACAAGCGGCGACCAACTAACCTGAACGTTGCTTTGGAGAGCCGAGCCGGCGTCGTAGGCAGCCTGACTGGCGTCTCGCACCATCTTCATCTTCTCCATCATGACACCCGCCTGGCGTATAGCTTCCCTGGCAGCATTCACTTCGTCTTCTAGGACATGATGGGTCGCAAAAACCAAAGGTGGGTCGACAGGGGCCTGAGTAGTCGATGAAGAAGGCAAGGCACTCGACAGTGGCACGATGAAGGTAACAGAACCACGATTGGTGTCGCCAGCGTCCTGAACGACTGGTTCCGCCCTCTGTGTCGACTGTAGCGCCTCACTTGTAGGAGCTTGCCTACTCTTCCTTGTCAAAGGCCTCTCAGGCTCTTCATCATCGTCAGGGAGGTCAATAACGTTGGGAGCTGTGTAGGGTGCAATTGCCAAAGTCACATCACCCAATGATGCACATTGCAATTGGATCGACCAAACAAAGACAGTACGACAGAAATCACACCCAGATTAGAAGTGACCGCATCCTCCATCACCTCGTCCTCGTCCCTGTAAGCTGAGGTCCCGGAAGTGGCAGCACTGACAATCCCAAAATCCGACTAGTTAAAACAAGAAAAACAAACAACATGAAGCGTCGAGTGAATATGAAAGAAGACACTCACGCGGAAGCAACGGGGATGTCAATCTTAATCTTCGGCAACACCTTCCGAGTCTTCAGCTCTGCAACTTTGGGGTGCTTTGGTGCTTTCTCAGTCGGGGTTGGTGAAGAGACCCGAGGACGCTTCGAAGACTGACCAGCCTGAGCAGTTACCTTTTCACGGGCACTCGGTCGTTCTTGGTCGAGCTTGGATCGCCTCTCCCGGCGAGGAGGTGACTCGACTTCTTCTCCATTACTTGAGTCGTCGCTTCCTCCACCCCCTTCACCGTCGGAAGTCCACTCGCCACTGTCGCCGCCGCTCGCCTCGCCTTCCAGAGCTTGCTCTTGCTCTCCGTTGGGCATTGAATACATTTCAATAATGGCCTGAAAGAAAGCAGAGAGAATAAAGTCAGTTGACGCAGTGTATGCAGGAGCAAATTTAAATGACAAAGAAAAAACTCAGAATCAGACCTTCTCTGGTGCATGAGACTGGTCGAATGGAGGGACTCTCCTGGCTCCCCTGGGGTTGTCCTTGTTCCCGGTAATGCCCGACAGCCACTTCTCCAGTGTGTCGTCATCGACCTCCTCCGGGTGGATCCGAGTGGAGTCTTCAAGACCCGAATACATCCACATTGGATGGTCTTGGGCTTGAAGAGGCTGGATGCGCCGCTGAAGGAAGACCTCCAAGAGATCCATACCAGTGACCCCGTCACGGATAAGATGGACCACTCGATCGACCAGCACCCTCACCTGCGCCTTCTCCTCCGGGAGCACCTTCAAAGGGGAGGGTTTCCTCACTCGGTCCATGGTAAAGGGAGGGAGGCCAGTCGACTGCCCTGGCGTCGACTGGTCCTTATAGTAAAACCAGGTCGACTGCCATCCGCGGACTGAGTCGGGAAGAATCATAGCCGGAAAAGAACTTTTTCCTCTCATCTAGATATCAAGACCCCCACACATCTGAATCACTCGCGTCCTCTCGTCACTCGGATTATCCCTTTTCACCGTCTGGGAGCGACAAGTGAAAATGTGCTTGAAAAGACCCCAATGAGGCCGGCAACCCAGGAAGTTCTCACACAAAGAAATGAAAGCGGCGAGATAAACGATTGTGTTGCGAGTAAAGTGGTGGAGTTGTGCCCCAAAGAAGTTCAGAAACCCTCGAAAGAAAGGGTGAGGAGGCAAGGAAAATCCACGGTCGACATGGGTGGCAAGAAGAACACGCTCACCCTCCCGAGGTTGCGGCTCAGATTCCTTCCCCGGAAGCCGCGCCGAGTCATAGGGGATCAGCCCTCCTTCGGCCAGGTCGTCGAGGTCTTCTTGAGTGATCCTCGAGTGGATCCAGTCGCCCTGGATCCAGCCCTTCGGCAGGCCGGTTCGTGAGGAAGATCCGCCCCGGCTGGTCGCCTTCCCCTTCGACCTCGCCGTCGCCTTCTTTGCCCGCTCTAGAGCTGCCGTCTTCTCCTTCCCCATTGTCGCCGGCGAGACGCGTACGGAGCGGTGGCGCTGGGGCGAGAGCGAGCGCAGCGGAGGGGCGTGAAGAGGAGAATAGGTAATGGGAACGCACTGTTCGGGAGACTCCGGTCCAACACCTTATATGAGGCCGCTTCCGAGTGGATGATGGGTAGGCCCAGGCAGCTCTGTCAAATCCCGTAACAATCGCGCGCGCGATACGTGGTGAAAAAGATGGCGCGGGGATCGAGGCGGCTCCGCTCTATCCCATCCGATTACTGCGGCCTCCCCCGTCCCGCGCGCTTCCCAAAATTCAGATCCCACGAAATCGGCGGACAGCAGAACAACTTGTCAAACCAAAGATCTCCTCCGCACCGTCACTCGGAGCCTTTCGAGTAAAGAAACTCACTCGATGAAGAATTAAGAATGTATCAAGGCGACTGGAAAGGAAGTCGCTATCAACACTCGGGTTCATTGATCCGAAACAAGGTATGCTCGCGTCATGAAAAACGAGTCGAAAAAATGCTCAAACCCTGTCCCACTCAAACCTCGATCCATTCGGGGGCTAATGATGAAGCTATGTACCTAGGGTAGGGTCATGGACCTGTCCAAACTAACCTACCCAAGGACATCTCCAGAAGAAATCATCTTTCAATCGACTTGAAGGTGTCTCACTCGACAGACTTGAAGATACTCGACCAAGAAGCAATCACTCGACCAAGACCAAGCCACTCGACGGTCAGGTGACCTAAAGGCGCTCCGCATGCTAACAGTCAGTTATTAAGTAGCTTTTATGGTCATCATAGCACTTTATTACTAGCATTACCAGTAATGCCCTGCCTTAATGTACATTGAACCCTTTGTATCGTGGGCTGGCTGGGGTCTGGGCACACTCTATATAAGCCGCCCCCCTCCTCTGAGACAAGGGTTCGCACACCTGTAATTCACACATGCATAATCCAGTCGACCGCCTCCGGGCTCCGAGACGTAGGGCTATTACTTCCTCCGAGAAGGGCCTGAACTCGTAAATCTTGCATTCCTACAACTCCTCTATAGCTAAGATCTTGCCTCTCCATACTTACTCCCTACATCACTGTCAGACTTAGAACCACGACAGTCGCCACCTTCGTGCATAGGTTGCGCTATCAAATCTAGCAATTTATCATACAATGTTCTTCCCTGTACGCACGAATACCTTAGAGGCGGTGCACCTGTACCGCTTCGACGAACCATTTGTGAATTCCACAATCTTCTGGTTGAGGGGAAAGGAGGAGAAGGATGACTGCACTGCTCAACGCCCTACTACAACTCTACTTTCTTTGTGGAACTACATGTCTAGTGGTAAACTTGTGATCAATCTCCACAACATGTTCTTGATTTATGGGGTAGAAACTTTTGTTTGCAAGCATTGCATGTTGCTTACTCCAACGACTGCTTCATATTTGAGCTAGTATTTTGGGTTTCAATCCTCCTCGAGTTCATTAATTGAGATTAATTTAGCGGAGCTTCAGTGTAGATTCTTGCCGTCTACTTGGGATGGTAAGTTTAGAGTTTCTCGTCGCACGTGCAAGACGATGAGATCTGGTGTGAGGTGCTTCCGATCAATTAAAGGGCTTAATGACACGACTGCAACTCTAGGCAGGTGCACGAAGACTTCTCGTCAGTCATCAACATGGTAGGCCGAACCCGGTAAGGGAGCGGCAGTGTCAACGGTTTGTACTGACGACAATAGTGGTCACCTGTTGGTTTATGGACCTTGATGTAATTTCTATTATGTTGAAGGTGCTTTATAATGTTAGTGAGCCTTATGATAGATATGAGTGTTTTTGAAAAAAAAAAACTTAGGGCATCACCAACACGAACCCTCAAAACGCCCGCAAACGTCCAGATCGAACTGTTCGGACGTCGCGAGCCATCCAACACGGATCTATATTTGTCTTTGGACGCATCCACGTGTCCGTTTTCTGGCAAACCAGAAGCAAAGTAGGAGGGGCTCTGCAAAAGTCAGGACCTCCACCACGTTGGACTCTGATACCGTGGCCCAAAAATCGAGGTGAAGCCCGCACATTTGGGGCGGTCCGCATCGTTTTCGCACCAAAGCCCTCCTTTCCCACCCTCTCAGCTCTGATTGCTACTGCCCTCCCCCCAATTCATGTGCTTTTCGCTTCTGGCGTCGCATGGACCCGTACTAGCCCACCGGAAGATCAACTCGACAACATAGCAAGCCCGCCGCCTTTAAAGGAAGGCAAAAGATGAGGCGGTCAAAAAAAGTAGGGTGACGGGGAGGTGGGCGGGCCGGTGACGAGGTGGATGGGCTAGGCGGGGCTGAGGACGCAGGGCGCCGGTACCAGTCCAACATCCATTCTCTGTTCCATGAGCACAAGAATTTTAAGCCCTGCCACAACAAACTCATCCACGCTCGTGGCACAAAGTCGCTCAACCATCGATGATACATCATCCAACAGGTCGTGAGCAAGTAATGCAATAATTTGAAAGAATTAATTTGTCGGTAGCAAGTAGTGCGCTAATCACCGAGCAAGTAAGTTGTTATATGTGTTGGTCATTTGGCGGAATATGCAATTTGTTAGCCAGGTATTCTCAATGTGTTGGTCATTTAGCCGGATATGCAACTTGTTGACAATGTCTTTTTATAGCTCGCCCGGTCGTGCAACTTGTTCTTGAAGGTGGAGAAGAAGAAATCGTCCTCATACATTGTTGGTTGAAGTTGAATGGGCAACCCAAGTGTCAACTATCCATTGCCAACCCCATCAAGATCGTCGGCATCAATGATGAGGAAGAAGCGGATGATCCAACCGACCCAACAAAAGAGTCGCCCAAGAAGGTTAGAAGGGTGTTCCAGGGAAACGAGTGGAATGAGGAGAAGGAGAAGCGACAAGGGGCGGCGGCCAATATGATGGAGATGTTCGAGGGCATCTTGGCGAAGAAGGATGGTGCATGTGTCAAGTGCATAGATGTGAATGAGGAAAAGAAGAACGAGAGGATTAACACCTCGAAGAGAGAAGGGTTGAGCTCGCCGCCGCTTCGGAGGATACCAAGATGTTGACCATGAGGATACACGAGTTAGATGACGATGCGGCAATGATCGTGCATATTGTCACTGTCAAGATGTTGAAGCCCTTGACAGCCGAGATGGAGGCGACCGAGAAGAAGGTGGGTGCTTAGGAGGGACCGACAATAGAATGAGCGACGAGACTCGGACAATCGGTCTAGCAGGGGAAAAACAGTTGTTTTTTTGCACGGACGAGCAGACCGAAATTTTTGTGATTGAGTGCATATAAAACCTATGAACATCCGTTTTTTTGTTATGATTGGACAATATGAGCTTTTTTATTTTAATTTACTCATATTGCTATGCACTTGAAACTAAATTGACCGGTCCTGGATGAATCGTTTAATAGGTGCGATTGGATGATCGGCACTCACATTCGTTTCCGCGTACTAATCTAGATCAGTCCATCAATACAATATATAATGTGTTTGTTTTAGTGGACTGCGTTGGAGATGCCCTTCTGTTTAACCAAAGAACAAAGTAATGCTTCCGCCGCCTAACCAAAGGCTACCAGTGAGCGTTAGCACGGCTGATTGATTTCAAACAACCATTATCAGGCATGATGACCTAACACAAAACGTCAAAAGCGTCAAACATACACCCGAAAAAAAAACGTCAAACATGCGTGTCGCTCTGACGATGGCCAGCGACCCGACGAGCCCCAGCTACCCCAGTGACGCAGCACCCGTGACATTTGGCCACCGCCACGGCGCCCGGCAGGTTTCGTCGATCCGGTCTTCGGCCGCTCGCCCACCCACTCCCAGGCCACGCATCCCACATGCCACATGGCTCCCGCAGCGGCGCGTTCCCCAGGAGGGACGGCCTCCCAACGTGCGCTTCTCGTGGGCACTGACACGGAGTAGAAACCAAACGCCGCAGTTAAATCGCCCCTAAGGGCATGTACAATGGTTGACTGTTTTATCTTAAGTCTTGCATGTATTTTAGAGATGATAAAAAAATATGTCTACAATGGGTTATATCTTAGCCTTATCTTCAATAACTAGCAATTCCTTAAAACATGGTGAGACAAATTATACTAAGAGATCATCTTTTGTCTTATCTTAAATAAAAGAAGACAAACTTTTTTTATGAGTTCTCTCTCCTCCACCTCATCATTTATCCTACGTGGCACTCCTAAAATAGCACCATTGTACATGCCCTAAGGCCAACTCCACCGCGCGACCCCAAACGGACGTCCGTTTTGTTCTGTTTTTGTCCCTTTGGATAGGGATTTGGGGTCGTGTCCGGGCCTATCCTGGGATGTGGTGGCCGTGCGCCCACCGCACGGACTCATCCCGGCCGCATCTTGTCCGTGTATTATTTCTTTGCAAGTCATTAACTTTATTTCATCATTCATTTTTGGTACATGGAAAATGCATCATCACATTTTGACTAGTAAAGCAAGGCCAAAGAAAACAAGAACCATAAGAATACATTTTAGAAGATACCCAATTTCCATAACTGCTCCCTTGAGTTGGGTTAGGGCCTTCTCGATGCACTCGTTGTTGATCTGTGGAGGAGGATCGATGTGGCATCCTCCTTTCTTCTTCAAGCCAGAAGGCTCGATCTGGCATCCTCCTTTCTTCTTCAAGCCGGAAGTCGATGTTGCTTCCTCCTCACACCTAGTCTCGTGTCTAGCCCCTAATCTAGCATCAAGTGCACTTGTCTCATTTACAACCTCTATGCTAGCTAAAAGTGCACGAACATATACTAAATTTCGCTCTATCAATATATCGATGTACTCTTTTTCCCAATACCAACAAAATTTGAAATTAGTACAACTAGTTAAATCTAGAGCACAAACCGAAGCTAAAAAAAGCGCATATCCCATCGTTTAAGCACTTGATGAACACCCATCCGGGATGATCCGACGTTGTAGACACGCGACGCACGACCATCCTTGGGCAGTGGTCGCACTTAATGAGTGGCAACGGTGCGCCGACGAGCTTTTGGGCAAGCATCGAGCCCGGCCGACCGCCATTCGTGTATCTGCCGGTGGATCGCTGACGGTGCAGATCCGAGCGGCTAGAGGAGGAGCCACTGCCTTGTAGGATCAAAAGTATGTCTAGAGGGGGGTGATTAGACTACTTGACCAAATAAAAACTTAACCTTTTCCCAATTTTAGTTCTTGACAGATTTTAGCTATTGTAGGACAAGTCAAGCAATCATCACACAATTCAAGCAAGCATGCAAGGAGTATATTGGCAGTGGAAAGTAAAGCATGCAACTTGCAAGAATGTAAAGGGAAGGGTTTGGAGAATTCAAACGCAATTGGAGACACGGATGTTTTTCCCGTGGTTCGGATAGGTGGTGCTATCCTACATCCACGTTGATGGAGACTTCAACCCACAAAGGGTAACGGTTGCGCGAGTCCACGGAGGGCTCCACCCACGAAGGGTAACGGTTGCGCGAGTCCACGAAGGGCTCCACCCACGAAGGGTCCACGAAGAAGCAACCACCCACAAAGGGTCCACGAAGTAGCAACCTTGTCTATCCCACCATGGCCATCGCCCACGAAGGACTTGCCTCACTAGCGGTAGATCTTCACGAAGTAGGCGATCTTCTTGCCCTTACAAACTCCTTGGTTCAACTCCACAATCTTGTCGGAGGCTCCCAAGTGACACCTAGCCAATCTAGGAGACACCACTCTCCAAGAAGTAACAAATGGTGTGTAGGTAATGAACTCCTTGCTCTTGTGCTTCAAATGATAGTCTCCCCAACACTCAACTCTCTCTCATAGGATTTGGATATGGTAGAAAGAAGATTTGAGTGGAAAGCAACTTGGGGAAGGCTAGAGATCAAGATTCATATGGTAGGAATGGAATATCTTGGTCTCAACACATGAGTAGGTGGTTCTCTCTCAGAACATATGAGTTGGAATTGTGTATGTGTTCTGATGGCTCTCTCTACGAATGAAGAGGAGGTGGAGGGGTATATATAGCCTCCACACAAAATCCAACCGTTACACACAGTTTTCCAATCTCGGTGGGACCGAATCAACAAACTCGGTCGGATCGAAAAGGTAAACCTAGTGACCGTTAGAGATTTTCGATGGGACTGACATGCAACTCGGTAGGACCGATATGGTTAGGGTTTGGGCATAACGTAATCTCAGCGAGACCGATTACACAAACTCGGTGAGATCGATTTTGGTAATTAGCTAACCAGAGAGTTGGTCAGGCAAACTCGGTGGGACCGATTTGCTCTTTCGGTGAGACCGAAAAGTTACAAAAAGGAAACACTGAATTTACATTGCAATCTCGGTGGGACCGATCCGCTCTTTCGGTGAGACCGAAAAGTTACGAAAGGGAAACGGAGAGTTTGCAATCCCATCTCGGTGAGACCGAGATCCCTATCGGTAGAACCGAATTGCTAGGGTTTGGCAGTGGCTTATGACAAGTGAAACTCGGTGGCGCCGGATAGAAAGAATCGGTAGGACCGATTTTGGCTTAGGGTTTAGGTCATATGTGGATATGGGAAAGTAGTTGAGGGTTTTGGAGCATATCACTAAGCACATGAAGCAAGAGGCTCATTAAGCAACACCTCATCCCTCCTTGATAGTATTGGCTTTTCCTAAAGACTCAATGTGATCTTGGATCACTAAAATATAAAATGAAGAGTCTTGAGCTTTTGAGCTTGAGCCAATCCTTTGTCCTTAGCATTTTGAGGGTTCCACTTTCACATCCATGCCATGCCAATCATTTGAGCTTTCCTGAAATAATCATCTTGGAATAGCATTAGCTCAATGAGCTATATGTTGTTATGAATTACCAAAACCACCTAGGGATAGTTGCACTTTCATGCCTGCATGTGGCCTTGCGGCCCTGCCAGGGCCTTCCGGCGAGGTGCCCGGCCAGTCCATGGCGCGGCCCGGCCTCCCACAGCCGGCCGAGCTCAAGACCGACCGGATCCGCCCAAAACCGGCCGGCGGGTGCGCAAACCAGGTGGCCGTGGTTGGGTAGCTCGGCGGCGCCGAGGGGAAGGGGTTGGGCGAGCTCGCGTCCGAACTGCACGGCTGCAATGGCAGCGGCGGCGGCGACGACGGAAATAGTGGGGAAGAGTGGAGGGGGTGTGGTCGGAGGGAGGGAGGGGGCGGATAGAAAAATGTTGGGTTTCGTAGTAATTTCAAAAAAATTCCTACGCACACGCAAGATCATGTGATGCATAGCAACGAGGGGAGAGTGTTGTCTACGTACCCAACGCAGACCGACTGCGGAAGCGATGACACGACGTAGAGGAAGTAGTCGTACGTCTTCACGATCCAACCGATCAAGCACCGAAACTACGGCACCTCCGAGTTCGAGCACACGTTCAGCTCGATGACGATCCCCGGACTCCGATCCAGCAAAGTGTCGGGGAAGAGTTCCGTCAGCACGACGGCGTGGTGACGATCTTGATGAACTACAGCAGCAGAGCTTCGCCTAAACTCCGCTACAGTATTATCGAGGTATATGGTGGAAGGGGGCACCGCACACGGCTAAGGAATAGATCACGTGGATCAACTTTTTGTCCCTTTGGTGCTAGCCCTGCCCCTCTATTTATATGTTGAGCCCCGGGGTCGAAACTTGGAGCAAAAGCCTCCTCAAAGTCGGTTTTTCCCGAAAGGCAAGAGTCCCACTCGGACTCCAGGACCAAACGCCACAATCCTTGGCGTCTGGCCCAGACGCCATGGGCCTCGGCGTCTGGCCCAGGGCCAGACGCCAGGGTCTCCGGCGTTTGGCCCCCTGGACTCCGCAAAACTCCTTTTGCACCGATCTAAAGCCTCATGGGCTTGACCCCTTGGCCTAACCATATCATCCAATATATGAATCTTTACGTCTCGACCATTTCGAGACTCCTCGTCATGTCCCCACTCTCATCCGGGACTCTGAACTCCTTCGGTACATCAAAAAATGTAAACTCATAATATAACTGTCATCGTAACCTTAAGCGTGCGGACCCTACGGGTTCGAGAACAATGTAGACATGACCGAGACACCTTGATGCCCATATTGGCTCCTACATATTCTACAAAGATCTTTATCGGTCAGACCGCATAACAACATACGCTGTTCCCTTTGTCATCGGTATGTTACTTGCCCGAGATTCGATCGTCGGTATCCAATACCTAGTTCAATCTCGTTACTGGCAAGTCTCTTTACTCGTTCCGTAATACATCATCTCACAACTAACATATTAGTTGCAGTGCTTGCAAGGCTTATGTGATGTGCATTACCGAGAGGGCCCAGAGATACCTCTCCGACAATCGGAGTGACAAATCCTAATCTCGAAATACGCCAACCCAACATCTACTTTTGGAGACACCTGTAATGCTCCTTTATAATCACCCAGTTACGTTGTGACGTTTGGTAGCACCCAAAGTGTTCCTCCGGTAAACGGGAGTTGCATAATCTCATAGTCATAGGAACATGTATAAGTCATGAAGAAAGCAATAGCAACATACTAAACGATCAGGTGCTAAGCTAATTGAATGGGTCATGTCAATCAGATCATTCAACTAATGATGTGATCTCGTTACTCAAATAACAACTCATTGTTCATGGTCAGGAAACATAACCATCTTTGATTAACGAGCTAGTCAAGTAGAGGCATACTAGTGACACTTTGTTTGTCTATGTATTCACACATGTATTATGTTTCCGGTTAATACAATTCTAGCATGAATAATAAACATGTATCATGATATAAGGAAATAAATAATAACTTTATTATTGCCTCTAGGGCATATTTCCTTCAGTGGCCTGTCTTGTGCCACTGACGGGCGGGCCAGGGGAGGACACGCGCAGACGACCCGCGTGTCCGCGTGGTGTCCGTTTCACCCCAAAAGCGTGTAGCGACCAGACCTCAAACAGTCTGATCTCTGTGCTCCGGTGTCATCCCTGGATCAGTAATGCTGACACCACACAGTACTCGGAGCATTTATATCAGAGTAGCAATCACACACTTATTACATCGAGTGTCTCCAAAGAGAACTTATTACAATAAATATGGCTTAAGGCCATCTAATAACGTTAACAGCGGAAGGCTTGGAAGATAAGTGAGCCCATCAACTCCAACGGCATCACTGAGTATAGAACCACGACCTAAAACTCCTTAATCGTCGTCTGAAAAGTCTGCAACATTAACGTTGCAGCCCGAAAACGGGTCAGCACATGGAATATGCTGGCAAGGTAACGCATAGAGAGTAATGGAAATGCAACAGCTATACTATATGCATATTTGGCTGGTGGAAAGCTCTATGGTTACAGTTTTTGCGTAAAGCCAATTTTTCCCTACTTCAAAGGAATAAATTTAATTACTATCATGGTGGTTGTTAAACATTGAGAATGGTTGACAGCATTCTCAATCCCAATTAAGTAACATCATTAAAACCCAACAAATTTAACTTTAGAGTAACATGTTGAGATTCACATGATAATCCAGGTACTAGATACTCAAGATGTCCATAACCGGGGACACGGCTAACCATGATTAGTTTATTACACTCTGCAGAGGTTTGCGCACTTTTCCCCACAAGACTCGATCGCCTCCGTTGGATTTCTCGCACTACAGGGTGTTTGAGAAATGGATGACCGAGACACAGTCTTTCAGAAGCGCTAGCACCTTACGACGGATAGACCGGTACACCTACTTTCCCCTACATCTGCTAGTCTACCCTGTAAGAGTTCGCACGTCTTACTCAACTATGCCAGAGCCCATAATGGCTTGTGGCTGCACACGGAAGTTTCTAGTATGAATAATCTCATGATCCCTTTGAGCCTGGGTGGCGGTCCAAAATAAAAACAGGCAAGTCCTGGAATCCCCAGGTGCCTCAATCCACCCAGATGTGTGTTAGGTTGCCACCTTAGATAAACCCTTAATTATCAATCTCACATTTGTCATGGATATCACTCACCCAATCCACGTCTACTGGCATAGCATGGCATAATAAGCAAACGTAGAAGTAACTCCCAAAGGTTTGATAATAAACAGGTAATAGGTACTACCTCATCTACTTCCCATCCCACAATTTAATTAGATCCTAATCATGCAATGTGTGAGGATTGATCTAATGCAATAAAACTGGGTTGTAGAAAAAGGTATGATCAAAGTGTTACTTGCCTTGCTGATGATCCGCGAAACCTAGAGATTCGAAGTAACAGGCGGCGCACTCCGGGTATTCTATCGCAGACAAACAAACAAACATACAATAAGTACTCATCTAATGCACGGGTAAAACTCAAATAGAAGATCTAACCAGAAAGTTCAACTTAAGAACCCTGGTTTGCAAAAAGAATCAAATCGAACGAAACAAAAGAAATCAAACGGCGAAAGAAAACAACTTCGTTCTAGTAATTTGGATCTAGGGCAAATTTTACAGTAGCAAAAACTTGTTTAAGTTGATTATTCGGAAAGAGGGTTTCGAGACGAAACTCCAGGCGCTTGAATCGCCTGATTCCGATAAACGAGCGAAAAGTTAAACTAAAACGAAAATCGGATCAGAAATCGCGATGAGAAAATAACCGCGAAAAATCCGACGAAAAAGAAAAAAATGACGAACAGAATTTCTTTTAAAAAAACACGGAAAACGAGGCGGCGGCGAACCTCGGGCGGGGCGCAACTCCGGCGGCGGCGGTGGCGGCTATGGGCTAGGGTTTCGGTGCGGCGCGGCTATGGGCTAGGGTTTCGGTGCGACGCGGCTATGGGCCTGGGGCACCGGCGCCTCGCTATTTAAAGGCGCCCTGGGCGGAGTCCCGCTCGGGTACGGCCCATAGTCGGTTTCGTTTTTTTTATAATTCCGCTCGGGAGAAAAATAAAAAGAAATACTAAACGGACTCCAAAAATCACGAAATAAATTTTGCCGGGTTTCTAAAATCAAGCTCGATAAAGTGAACATTTATCTAGGCCCAAACTACAACTTTGAAATACGCGCATTTTTCCTAAATTCAAATAAAAAATACAGCGAAATAAATCTTATTTGATTTTTTATTAAATCTTCAATATTTCTATATTTTGGGAAAGTCATATTGTTCCCTCTCTCATATTTTTGCAATAGAAATAATTGATGATGAAATAAATAAAATCAAATGATCATGTTTACATAATTTGAGAAAACTCAAATATGTAAATAACGAAATCCCCAACTCTCTCCGTGGGTCCTTGAGTTGCTTAGGATTTTCTAGGATCAAAACCAAAAGCAAAATAAAACATGATAACCTAATGTATAACATTCCAAATTGAAAATTTGGGATGTTACAAAGCGGCGCAAACTTGGACCGCGGATGGGTCGAAAGCGGACACAAAACGGACAAAAGTCCGTTTGCTTCCGCGCGCTGGGCCGCCTTTTTTATTCCTTTTATTCCAAACGGACGGGGCCGGATAGGATAGGGTCGCGCGGTGGAGTTGGCCTAACTGCTGCCAGTTGCTTGATCGCCCTACCTCGTCGAGCTGTGCTGTGGCCCGTGACTCCGTTCGCCCATTTAAACCATGCTGGAATGGCAGTCCGGCCGGCCGATCGCCGGCGCGAGGATGAAACACGAAGACGCAGGTTCCAATCCACACCATTCGTCAGGGGTCAGGGTCTCCATGACCTCGTTTGGAACAGAACCGCGTTTCATTAAAATTAAAACTATAGCTTAACACGTGCATCACGGTGCCGTTCTTTACTCATGGGATTGTCTTCGGTTGGTTGTCGTTCTGGTTTTATCTACGTTGGTTTGAGTTTTAGTTATGTTCTGATGATGTTTCTTCATTCATATACGAATGATGGGGTGCTGCTTTTTTGATAAAGACTGAAATATATTAACTCGAAATGAAGCGCCAAGTGGATAAAAACACAATAAACACACACCCGGTCTCTGCACAATTAGGATGTACACAACCAACCAACACCAATACATACAAAAATACGCTACCAAATAACAAAGCTATATAAGACTAAAACTATGCCTAAGCGAGAGAAAACAATCCCAAAGCGATCAAATCCATGGTCGACAAACTATAACCATGACCATATCCGCACCAATTATCTCATGACACCACAGGGCAACGAGATTCTTCAACAGTAACGCCTTTAGGAAGGGAGCAACACTCAAGTATCGTCATCACTTGTTCCAACCATCAAAGGTTAGATTCCAGATTTTCATCCTAAAACCTAAAAAGTGCACGCGCACTAAACGGAGAGAACGAGCGGCCGAACGAGAGCCGATCGATCTCATCCCGATCGACGACGTGTTTTGTCCAGGTGTCCCCTGGTCGGGTGGTGGAGCCGCGCCGCTCAGACCCGCATGTGGACCGGTCGCCTGGTCCGATTGCGCCGCGCCGCGCGAGATAAACCTCCCGTCGGACCCACATGTCATTGAGGATTAGGCAGTTCCTCAAAGTATTGGGCATAGTGGGCGGCGGTTTTGAATTTCGTGCCATTACCCCGTCCACCCCCACCTCTCTCGGCCCATTCCTCCTCTTTCCCCCTTTGCTTTCGTCGTTGGTTGGTGCTCGGAGGCAGTTCCAAATCCGACGGGTTGTCGTCGATGGCCGCGCCGCGAGGGTCGTCGTTTGCGGCGGCATAGGTACTGCTCCTACGCGCGCTCCCCGTACTTCGTCCATGCTTGTTTCTCCACTCGCCCGCCCTCCTTTTTCTGGTGAGGTCACATGTTTTCTGGTGAGATCGCGGTCGTTGTCAGGGAGGTCGAGGTAGAGGTCGAACTCGAGGTCGTGGTCGGGGTCAGGGAGGTCGAACTCATTTTCCGGCGAGGTTGAGGTCACCCCCGCGGACTACTCCGTTTGGGAAACCGCTTGATTGGCAGGGGGTGGGCTAGGGTCGTGCTTATCCCGTCGTTTTTGCGTCGCAGTAGGGGGGGAGCTCGTGCATATACATATGGGATGAGTGGTTCAGGGAGGAGGAGTGGTTCACGGTGATAGAGCCTCGTCTGTGTATTGTAGCCTCGCGGTGGATCTGGTTTTTTATGAGTGTTTTCCCTCGCGGTCTGCAACTCTGTTGCCACTTGCGTGCAAATTAGGAGTAGTAGTAGACAATTCTTGAGATAATATAGCCAATCTGCCAGCCTTGTGGTGGTTCTCCTAGTTCATGTGTTTTCCGCTGTTGTTTGCAATTAGGGACCATTACGTGTGCAAATTAGTACCTATGATTGCCAATTCCCCAATATTCTCTAACGAAGTTGCCAGCCTTTGTGATGGATCTAGTGGTTCGTGTGTTTTCTTCCCCTGCTGTGTGCAACTAGGAACCCTTGTTTGTGCAATTTAACATCAATGCTTGCCAATTTTGTAATATGGTGTACCCAATCTGTCAGCCTTGTGGTGAATGTGGTGGTCCACGTGTTTTTCTCCGGCTGTGTGCAAATAGGGACCATCACTTGTGCAAATTAGTACTAATGGTTGAAAATTCTCCAATATAGTCTACTGATTTTTCTGCCAGCCTTTGTGCTGGATCTGGTTGTTCGTGTGTTTTTCCCCTGCTGTGTGCAACTGGGGCCTCTTGATTGTGCAAATTAGTACCAATACTTACCAATTTTCCAATATAGTCTACCCAATCTGCCAGTCTTTGCTGTGGATGTGGTTGTTCATGTGTTTTCGCCTGATGCGTGCAAATAAAGAGTCTTATTTGTGCAAATCAGTACCAATGCTTGCCAATTTCCAATATATTATACCCAATATTTTTGCTGGATATATTCTTGTTGGCTATGCACTTTTTGTTTGTTCCAGTTGGACAAGTTATCATACTGAGCTGGTTGCCTTTAATTACCTATTTTTTGCCTAATTATTACTTGCCACAGTTAAACTTTAGTTGACTTATATGTTGTCCAGTTGCACAAGGTTGACTGTCCAGTTGGCTGCATCATTGTAGTAGTTGGTTATCCATATGTTTTTACAGTTTTTTGCATTAGGTGTACTGCTTATGTGTAGAGGTCTGCAGATCAAAGCAACCCTTTATGATTTCTCTAGTTTGTTTGTGCATCTTCTAACTATGTTTTCTATTGTTGTATTTCCCCCCGCAGGGCAAAAATGGTTATAATAGGAGGAGATGCGGATGGCAATGAAGAAGATGTATTTTTTCACTTTTTTTGTGTTTTGAGTTGTTTTCAACTTATGCACGTATGCTAATGTCTTTTTTTCATGTTTTTTTGTTGCTTAATCAGTGTTCTGGAAGTCAGTCGCTTCGTCAGAACTCGAAGCGTCCTGCTAATCGCCAGCCACGACCTGCGCGGAGTGTTCAGCAGGGAGAGGAAGTTGAGGTAAGTGGCATGCTGATGACACAAGTACCTTATTTTGGTTTTGTTTGGGTCATATAATTTTTGTTTTGTTTTTTCCCATGCTCATGTTTTTAATTTTCTTAGGATGTTGATCAGTTTCGTGTTGTAAAGCGGACTAGACGTGCATCAGTTGGAAGGGGAGCTGAGTCATCTATTAGGGTAAGTAAATTATTGAATATAAGTGTTTCTCGCTTTTTAGACGCTGATGAAATTATGCAGCCGTTGGCACCACTATTTCTGTTGTAGTTGGTCAATAACAGTCTTGTAGTTGACATCACTAGTCATCTTGATCTAAATTTAGTTTTCCCAAAAGTTGACATGAGTTGGCATCTTGTTGTTGACATTAGTTGGCATCTTGTAGTTGACATCACTGGTCACCATTTTGTGCAGGCAGCAGTTGCTGGAGGAGCTGCCGCATCTTCCGTAGCAGATGCTGAGGTATGTGGTTTTTTTACTGAATGCAAAAGTACACTAGTAGTACATGGTCATCATCAGTAGTAATGCAAAAGTTTCAAAGTTGCACATGGTCATTATTTAGTAGTAATGCAAATGTAATAGTGTTACTATTGTTTACTCCTGTCAAATAAAATACCCCATGTCAATATTACTAGTGTTTACTCCTATGAAATAAACTACTCCATGTCAAATAAACCTTATTATAGGTGAATATTTTCCATTAATCAAATTTAACTAAACTTAAAGCACATAACCTTGTCAATTTACTGACTGTTTATAATTGTTTTCTTGAGTAATTACTCATGATTTTACTAGCAGTGAGTAATATTTTTTGAAAGAGTACAATTACAAGCATGAGTACACATAATTTCTTGTAGCAGATGGAGCACCTAAAAATGGAGTAGCTCACCTATTGTTGATCTGCTATTTTTGTCAATTTTCTGCTTTAGCAAATGGAGTACTCCTTGCTAATCTTATTTTTGTTGATATGCTAATGTAATGCTATTTAACAGTTCCTTGCAAACCTTTTTTTAGTTGATGTTATCTTATTGCAATATCATTTCTTATCGTTGCACATCCCCTATAACTTTTTGTAGTTGTCAAGTCTAGTATATTTTCTTAGTTTTTTTACAGGTTGCAAACTAGTAGGCTTCAGTTGTCATCATGAGCTTTATTAGTTGCACAAAAACATCATATTAGTTGGCATGATCCATTTTATGTTTATATAGTTTTTGCAATACTGATCCAAATGATGATTGCTAGTTTTTTTCAGTCCTGTTTTTTGTCTTGTGTTTAAAGTTTCCTTAATGTTTTTATTTTCTCATTAACAGGCCAGCGGTGAAGGAGTTGAGGTGGTTGCAGGAGAAGATGTGGAGCGACCATCACAAGCGGGCAAGATAAGGGCATCACCAGGGCAGTTTGCGAAGTTCAACGGCTCTCTATCCCCACCGCAGAAGTCTGAGCTACTTTCGAGGTTGTTCGGGGGCCTCTTGAACTTATCAGACACACTTCCAGTGGACCTCACTAAATTCCTGGTGCGGTCCTACCAGCCAGAGAGCTCTGAAATGGTGTTCCCAAGCAGGGGAATGATCCGTGTCAATGCTGACAGTGTTCATAGGGTATTTGATCTCCCAAACAAGGGTCAAAAAGTTAGATATGTAGTTGACAAGGATGCAACTAGGCGATTTAGAGAGGCTTTCAGCATAACCGGAGATTCTCATCCCCAGATCACTACATGGTGCAAGATGATTAAGGATATGGCGGGAAGAACGGATGACACATTCTTTATGGCCTGGCTTGCGGTTGCATTCAACACTTTTCTAGCACCAACCACGGCCCTGAGGCTCAGCCCAAAGTGCTACGAAGTTGTGGTAGATCATGAAATGCTCAAGAACACAAACGTCTGCCTCTTTGTAGCAAAACAAATAAATGAAGTTTTCCGGAACATGGATCAGCAGAAGCAAACCGTCTGCTGCTGCTGCTGCTTGTATCACTTGATGGTTAGTGAAAATGATCACTTCCATGTGTTTTTCTTCTTTGTGCAGTTATAGTTTCTGAAATACTTCTCACAATAACTGAACTTGGGTTTTCCTTTGTTGGGTCTGGTGCAGATACTATACCTTGACGCACTCGTTCATGGTATCCCAGTAAGCAACGGCGCGATACGAGCGAATGCATGGGACAGTATTCTAATTGCCAAGGTGATCAAGAAGGACACAATCTCTCTTGGTGTGTTCGGCAAATTACAAGTGAGTTCTCTTTGTTTTTTTCCAAAAGTGGCTTCTTTTTATATTCTATTCATGTCTGCTCACTTTTTGGAAATTGCACAAAAACTGTGATCACTTGGCACAACAATGCATGTAGTTGCACAGCTTGTAGCTTTAACTTTGGCATCTGCACACATGTTCATTTTTAGTTGGCACATTATCTGTTTTAAGTTGCACAGTTTTACTTATCTTTGTTGCACATATGTGTGACATCAGTTGGCAGAAATATTTTGTAGGTGACCTGTGGGTTGCACAGTTTTTTTGGTTTGTTCAGTTGCATATATGTAGAATCCAATTGTCTACCCAGTATTTTGTTGTAGTTGCGCAGGTTATAATGTTTTGGTTTTTGTTCAACACACAAATCTGTTTTGATAACCTTGTTATTTTCTTTTTCTCTTTTTTACATCAGCTTAAAGAGGAGTATAGGGGCACGGAGCAGACACCACTGTTTGGTGGTATTTTGCAAGCTGAAGCATTCGTGGCATCCAAGTTACCAATAACCTACAATCCGTAGGTTAGTCTTTGCATCTAAAATTAGTAGCAAATCAGTTACCGGCATTTGCCTTTGCCTGGGATGTATGTTCAGTTGCACATATATGGTTTTTTAGCTGTGAGAGTACTGTATTCAGTTGGCTGGGATGTATGTTCTGTTGCATAAATATGCTTTTTTTAATTGCACATATTCTTTGTAAAGTCAATGTGTTCGCTTGCAACCAATAACATCAACTTGGCAGAATGCATGTTTAGTTTTGGCTACAATGAGTTGCCTTGATTCATGTTATAGTTGGCCAGAAAATGCGCCTTAGTCGGCTTGCTGAACACATCATGGTCAGTTACAGAAATTTTCTTTTTAAAAATGGTTTCTAATTGAATCAGTACTTAATCTTTTTTGTGCTGATGTAGAAAAAAGGAAAGATTGCCAAAGTGGTTAATGACATGTGCAAGGCAGTAACTGAACAGGTTGACACCTTCATTGAAGCAGTTGTCAAGATCGATGACGAGGAGCTGGATATTGATCCATACGTACAGGAGCCATCAATGGGAACCGGGACGTCAAGCCGTGCTCCAAAAAGAAAGAGACGGGTTTCACCTATACAAGAAGAAGAGTTTGTTGAGGAGGAGTCAGAAGAAGATGAGGAAATGGAAGCAGCGCTAGATGTTGACGATGACGAGGACACAGATACAGATGAATCAGAGGAGAAGGACAAAGAGGAGGACGATAGAGAAGAAGATGTAGAGGAGGAGGAGGAGGAGGAGGAAGAGGAGGACAAAGAAGAGGAGGACAAAGGAGAGGAGGAGGACAAGGAAGAAGATAGTGAGGCAGAGGAGGAGGAAGAGTAAGATGAGGCCAAAGAGGGGGACCGAGACAAAGGTGCAGTAGGTGATGGCAGCAAGAGGGAAGGGGATGACGAGGAAGAAGAAGAAGATGAGGCCAAGGAGGGGGACCGAGACAAAGGTGCAGCAGGTGATGGCAGCAAGGGGGAAGGAGATGACGAGGAAGAAGACGAGGGTGTTGATGGTGATGATCAAGGGGGATCCAATGGAGACAGTGACAGCAGCGATGATGATGATGACAACGCCCCTGGTTCTGGTGGTAGATGCGGCAACACATCAAGGAGGACTAGCAGCTCTGCCAACCCTGCTAGCAACAACAATTCATTGAGTAGCAGGAGCACACTACAGATGTTGATTGACAAAATTTGCTGGAAAGACAAGGATTTGCCGAAGTCAAAGAAAAATGACGAAGCAGAGTCTCAGGGGAGCATTGATATGTTCAAGCTGTGCTACTTGAAGCCAGCTTGGCCAACCACTTTTTTTGTGCCAGATTTTAGTGACAAAGATATGTGTGAGGACATTAACTTTGCCATTGATCAAAAGTTGTTCTTATCAAGTGAGGCTGAAAAGAATCAAATTGACATGGAGGAAGCAGGAAAGGGTCTTGATTGGGTTCATTCAAAGAAAAAAAATACAAGGAATATTTGAAGCAGCTTCCAGATATAAGCTCCAGCAAGAGCAAGGCAGCATCCATGGCAAACCCACACGTGGTCCAGAAGCACAAAGTAGTTTCAATGAAGAAGAATCTGCAGTTGCCTCAAACCAAGGAGAAGATGGTGAGTGCAGATGCTGAAATAAATGTGGTCAAGAAAGCTATGGCTCAAACTGATATGTGAACTGTAGTGAGCAGAGAGCCAACCACCATCACAGGAGTTCAACAGATCAAGGGGAAGATTCCTCTTTCAGCAGTCCCACCTAAACCGGCTAAGCAGCAAAAAATTGTCAAGTTTGCCAAGGGCACAAAGGGGGAACATGGCACAAAAGGTGTGGGGTTCAGAGACGGGACAGAACTATGTGCCACAGCCATTGATGCAGGGGTGCCAAATTTTGCTAGGTTGCTGCCAACTCAGACTGCAAAGATGCCAACTTCATATACCAGTGTACCAACTGATGTGCCAGTTAGCAGCATGGTCATAGTCAAAACCACCACTGCTGCTCAGGGAGGCACCACTGCAACTGCAAGCCCCAAGGTGCAAACTCATATAGATACTTCAATGCCAAAACGAAAGGAGGTGATCAAACTGCCAAAGTGTCGTCCCCAAGAGCTAGCACACAACAGCCAAGCAAGCCTGCATCACCAAGAGCTGACTTTTTAGCACTCATTAACACAAGAGAATGTCTTCAACATTGTAAGTAGGTGCAAGCCTCCAAGGCCGCCAACTACAACACTATTGCGAACCAAGTCAGCGAGTGATGCACCTGTGTATGTGCCGCAAGGAGATGCCCTGGGCCTTGAACCCATACGCAAATCAAACTCTTGCAGCTATCATGGTGACGGGTTCTGCGATGCACCATCTTTTGACCTCGGCATAGATGGTGATGCTCCAGCACCTGCTCCACCAGCAGAAATAGCGGAAGACGGTGTGGTTTTCATGGATGAGGGTGAGTTGGACCCAGCAGCTGTGAATGAAGGATGCGCTGCTGCTGATGCTGGCAAGGCAATAGCTCAAGAGCCAGATGTTGGATCACCAGACAGTTTCCACACCCCGATATGCACAGAACCAGTAGTTGGCACGAGCAGTTCTTCAGGACCACCTGTTGCATGAAGGCAGAGGATGGTAATAAGGCCTACAGCATCTTAAAGGTCTCCATTCATTGGCTACAACAAGAAGAAGACATTCAACTCCAATGAGGTAGTCAACAAGCTTTACGCTGCCCTCTTGTATTGGGCCAGGCATCACCCAGGAGCAAATGATGAGGCTACCAGGTAAACCAAGTCCCCACAGCCTACATACATATTTTTTTTCAGTTGCACAGGACCACACACTTAGTTGCACAGAAAGTAGAGCATGTTGCACAGAACAGGGCTTTTAATTGCACACTATTTTGTTTTAATTTCATACACATTTTTTTGTTGCTGTGACCCTTCAAGCTAACTTGTCTTTTTATTTCTTTAACAAAATTCAGCCCTGAGATAATCAGGTATGGTGCTTTCTACATTTCTTTAAAGGAGTTAGTTGATTCCATGAAGCCGGTTCAATGGCTGTCAAGACTTGTTATTGAGACTGGAATCTTACACATCATGGATAACTTACCAGAATGGTCAAAGAAGGTCGTCATGCCACTGAGGTTTTCTGTAAGTTTTTTCAAAACCTTTGTCCCCTCTTTTTTTCTGTAGCAGTTTTGTTTACCAATTCAGGGAGTTCTTTCATCTAGTAAGGAGTTTGAGGCATGCTTATAGTCTCTGCAGACCCATTTACAGCAAGGGATCCACAATGCGAATGAGATAAACAAGAAGTTTGATTACAAGAACCGTCTCGACAAGCAAGACTTGGTGAGTGCTGTGCCCACATGATGCAACTCTTAGTTGCACATGACACATCTTTAAGTTGGCAAATACGTTCTGGCAACCTGTTTTAACTTCACCTAGTCTTTAATGTTTTTTCTTGCCTACACCATGTATTTGTGTCTGAATCGTTCACGCGTGCAGGTCATGCTGGCAGTGCTTGAGTGCGCTGATATAAATTATAAAGAGGGAGGGAGGAATTATTGGGTCTTCAATGTCAACTTGCGGGACGGACGCTTCGAAGTTCTTGATTCAAATAGGAAGCTGGACAACATTGAGCTAATGAACACCGCCTCTACCATCGCGGGGGTAGTACGCCAGCTATGGAGGAAGCATTACCCAAATTCAGCATCGAGCACTTCCAAATTATTGTCATTGACGTACCGAAGCAGCAGGGCAAGTAGGACAATAAGCATGGCATTCTTCTCAACTTTTTACCATCATTTTGTAGTTTTTAAAATTTTCTACATGTGCAATCTTCAGTTGTTTTAAGACACACAACTAGTTTGCAATCTGGTTTCCATTTTTATGGGTTTCTCATGGATTATATAGTCAGTTGCACAGTGGAACATCAGTAGTTGCACAGTGGCACATAAATAGTTGCACAGATTCACATAGTATGTCGTGGAATTGTCACGGCAGATGTCCTAGTGAAAGGACTTAATCGTGGAGCCGTCACAACTAGGAAGCTTAAAGGGGTTAAACGAGACAAAGGACATGAGAGGTTTATACTAGTTCGGCCCCTTGCGGTGAAGGTAAAGCCTAGTCCAGTTGATGTGGTATTGCTAGGTTTCGATGACCAAGGAGCGAATAAGCTAGCTTGGCTCTCGATCTGTTCTTTTTTTGCCCTAAGCCGCCGCCGGGTCGTCCCCTTATATACACGGGTTGACGCCCTGCGGCTTACAGAGTCCCGACCGGCTCATACAACGTGTCCGACTTGGTGATGTATCTTACATGCCTTACTTTACAAGTCTTATTCATACATGGCGGTTTATACTTACGGGCCTTAAGCCGCCTCTGGGCTTGGGCCTATTATAAGCCTTACTGTAAACCATCACCTTGTATACTCTTCGGGCTTCATTTAAGTAACCCGCCATTGTGGTTGACCCGGCCCCTCCTGGGCAGGTCATATCTGTTAGTCATATCCCCAACATTAGGCCCCAGGTTGATTTGAACTTTGTTCATGTCAATCTTCAACACTTAGAAGAAATCCATCTTACACTACTTGCAAAAGCCTTGTAGCCCGCCATGATGCCATCTTCAGAAAATTTGGAAACCCGCCACGACGTCATCTTAACGGATCTTTATCTTAAATGCCTTCCGAAAATCGAGGCGTCCAATTAGCTGGATAATCATCATTTTGGCCTCCTCGTTTTTCGCGCCTGCCTATCTCCCCATTCCTTATAAATAGGATCCGAGAGCTGTCTCACACCTTTCTCCTTCTTCTTTCTCTCGCAACCCTTCTGCCGCTCGAGCTCCACCGCCGTTGTAGAGCACTTCGTCTTCTTTGACCTCGGCCGCTGCATCAACCTGAATCGGTCCAGACAAACAGCGGCGACCCTCCGCAACAGATCTGCAGCTGTAAGTTTCTGCTTTTCTATACCTTAGATCCGCACTAGGGTTGCGAGCTCCTTTGTGTTCTTCATGTTCGTCGGAGTTCATCGTTAGTTCATCCCTCAGGTTATACTGCAAGCCGCTTTGATCTGAGAACGGTGTTAAACTGATGCGGTAGCTGTTTTATTTCTACTTTCAATATCAGTATATCCCATTTCTTGGAAGAAAAATCTTGTACCAGCTTATGAACTCATCTGCACTGACCTTTAGGTTTTCTTTTCTGAATAGCCGTTGATCCAAAATAAAATCTGCAGCCTGTGAAACTTGTTTACCTCAGCACTTAACCAATTTTTTGTCACTAGCAACTTTTGAATATCTTTAGTCATGGCGGCTTACCATGCCGGCTCTTTTTTCCTTCATATACCATTAGCCCTTTATTTAAGCCGCCATTACTCATCTGTATTGCAATCATTAACCTGTGATTCCACCAATTAACTTGAACTAGTAAATTACTTTCTTTTTAGCTTGTCCTTTTTCACCATGCCGCCAAAGACGACAACAGTTTGCAACTGGGTCCCTTCCACAGTCACTGATGACACTCTGAAGGATTTTGTCACCATTGGGTATTTACCAGAGAAGAACATTATGTCCTATCACGCCCCTAACCCGGCCGAAGAAAAACCTCAGCCCAAGGATGGTGAAGTCATCGTCTTTACCGACCATATGAACCGAGGTTTTTCACCGCCTGACTCAAAATTCTTCAGAGACGTTCTACATTTTTTCAAGCTTCATCCATAGGACCTTGGACCCAATTCCATCTCCAACATCTGCAATTTCCAAGTTTTCTGTGAGGTTTATCTTCAAGAAGCACCTACTATTGAACTCTTCCAAGAATACTTTTACTTGAACCGCCAGAATGAGTATACCAACGGCCCCAGTTTAGAACTTGGTGGGATTTCAATTCAGCGCAGACGGGATGTTGTTTTTCCTCTAGTAGTCTTGCCAAGCCATCCCAAGGACTGGAATCAAACCTGGTTCTACTGCCAAGATACGTCACCGGCTGATGAAAAACCACTGCCGGGTTATCGTGTTGAACATCTTGATGCCAAATATTCTCTTCCTGACAAACTGATCGTATGGTGGATCATCCCTCTAAGCCGCCGATCTGATATGATGTGCAATTACACCGGAGGAACGGACGATCCACTACATCATAGCTCCCTTCGTCTGACTGAAGAAGCTATTGTTGAGATGTCAACTACTCTTGTCAACAGCAAATATGAAGACTACAGCAAAGTAGGATTGAATCCTTTCTGCAAACTTAACCCGGCACCAGAGGTAAATGCCCCTAACTCATTTTTTCTTCAGTAGTTAAGTACTTGCATGATTTTTAACATATTAATGCCTACAGGCCAAATCCGACTTTTGGAAGGCCAAATATGATCATGAAGCTGTCAAGAAAGCTAGAGCCGCCGCCATAGCCGCCAAGAAGACGACCAGAAAATCTAAGAAGAAAACAACTGCTTCTGGTATGTTCAAGTTGGATGATTTTTCTGAGTCGGAGGTAGCCCTTGACTCTCTTGGCCTACTTTTTAACAACCTTATTGACACTGACTATTACCAGGATGACACGGGGGCCAGCCAGGCAGTGGAAGAAGAGGTAATTATCTCCTCCGATTCAGAACCTTTGCCAAGGTAGAAACCTCGATGGGTAACCCGGAAAGTAAGGTTTTCACACCCCTCGGCTTTAGATCCTCATTTTCTTTTGAAAAAACAGCAACATGAGAGCCACCGTCAGACCCGGACCAATGACGATAACGAACCACCCTCTGGCTTACCGAAAACTCCTCAGAAATGCCAGAATGAGGTTTATTTCCCTTTTGACTTTTGCCTTTATTAATGAATCTATTTCCTTGCTCTTTTTAATTGTGATTTCACTTTTTGCAGGAGATCTCTCGTTCTTCTGGAGATTCTTCACAAACCCAACTTCCGACTTTCAAGACTACTCCTGGGTAAGGATAGTTATCTTTCTTCTGCATCTTCATGTCCGTATCATTATACTGACTTGTCAAATTTCTTCGTAGTGGTCAAGCAAAACCCAAGAAGGCCAGGGTGGTTAAGCCGACTAAAAGCCCGAAAACCGCTGAACCAGCACTGCCAACTCCTGCCCGGGACAACCTGAAGCACCCGAAGACCCTGCTGTCAACATTCAAATAGATCCTCCTGAGCCGTCTGTTGACGAAACTGTTCTCAACCCATCTACTGTTGAACCGTCAAGCTCAGCTAACCCGCCTGCAACTTATGACAGGGACGTTTTAATCACTGGTAGTAGATTTGTTGAACCGGGCAATCCAACTGTGCTAGCCAGACACTCCACCAAGCAAGAGGCTTTGGAAAAGCAAAAAGTGCGGTTTGACATCTCTCACTATGCTCACCTGAGCATTAGTGATGTGCTATCTAGCTACCTTAGTCATGTCCATTCCAGCCGTGACTCTGAAATTGAGATGGTCAAACAGCTGCAACTAAAATATGAGGTATGTTCTCCGGCTTTTATTAGTTTATCTGCTCTACCAGCCCCCTAAGTCTCCTGATTATGATAAACTTGAATGATCTGTAGACTTGTGATATAGGTTGATGAGCATAATATCACCTGTAGTCCCCAAGGGCCGTCTTAATTCATCATGAATGAGTTGGTACTTAACTTCATAACTTTATTGACCCAGTCCAAACTAATATTGTTATCCGGCTTAAGGGGAAAAACTTTATGAATATCATGCATTAGCCCCCAAGTGCCAAGCGTTGTTACCTGTAAAACACTTGGGACTTTTTAGAAGAGTCATTTCTGCATTTAAAAATTGCTTTGGCAGACATTAGCCCCCAAGTGCCGAGTGGTGTTGCTTTGCAAAGCACTTGGGGCTTTAATCATTATGACCTCTATTGGAATAAACTTTGACACACTTGTGCATGTCTGCAGACCGCCATAACTAACTTGAATTCTCAACTGGCTGATGCGAAAACCCGGCTGGCGGCTCAAGAGACTAAGATAAAGAATACTGAATCCAAACTCCAGTTGAGCCTATCTGAAGCAGAGAAACTGAAGATCAGTTTTGATGTAGAGAAAAAATCCTGGGCTGATGAAAAACCTTGCTGATACAGCATGTTGAGACAGCCGAGACGGCTCTCAAGGAATTTACCACTGAACTCACGTGTTTAAAGAACCGTGTGTCTCAGATGGTCTCTACAATCTTTGATGAGTCATTGTATTATTTACTTAAACTCTATTTTTGCCGTCATAATATAAGCCGCTTGCTTAATCTTTTGGAATACTCATAGGTCCACAGAGCAGCAATCTGAGCCAAAACAGCTTGATAAAACTTAAGGCGGTTTACATGCTGGTGGAGCAACTGTACACTGGAGCTCAACGGGCGCTTGCCATTATTTCCATAGCTAACCAAGGACCAAACCTCTTGAGTGATGTCCTGAAGAAGTTATCTATCTTACCCGCCAGATTCCAAGAAGTCAAGCGGTCCTGTGCAAGAGCCGGAGCCCTAACTGCTCTAAGCCGCTCCAAAGCCTGGGTACCGGAGCTAGACCCGGTGGATGTAGGCAAGGGGTACCCCAGCTTTAAGGAAGACGGGACTCCGTTTGATCAAGAAGATTTTGCTTCTTGCATGAAGGAAATTCGTCCTCATGCTACCATCCTTGGCGACGAGACCAATGTTGATAAGTATCAGCCAGGTTTTGACGCTGAGAATAAAAAGATGGCGACTCCTTCGTATAAAGTGACAGATCTAATCCCGCCGGTTCGCCAGCACACCTTTGCCCCAGAAATTGACCCGTCTGGTCTAATTGATGATGAGGCTAAGTTCGTTGCTCTTCATGGCTTTGATTGGTCCAAGCCCAGTTTCCAAACGGTGGAGGAAGATGAACCAGCGAGGGAGGAGTCGTAACCATCCAAACAACCCGGCCAAGATTTAATGAACCGGTTTTAGTTTAACATCTGCTCAGGAGAAAAACAGTATTACCCTTTTGGGCTCCAAATGCCTTGTAATAGGTTAGCTTAAAACTTCATGTTCTGCCTATGCCATCGTGCATAATGTGCTGCATACAACACTTTTTATCCGTCATGTCAATATATGCTTTTCATCCTTTATCATATCTGTAGCGTTTGAATCTGTTCCTGTATGTAAAAGATGAAAACTATCCTGGCAGTTTGTCGCTGGATGGGTCAAAACACCCAGTACATAACTATGGAAATTAACATAACTATATAATCAAGGCTACATGTAAGAATAAATGATTGAAGAAAACACAGATAAGTCTGTTATGAATTTTAACGACAATATCATACCTGTGATCTTGAATCTGGACTGCCGGCTTATGTGACCCGAACAGTAAGGGTGATAACCCAATATTTAGAAGCCAATACTTCCATTGTATGATGAATGTTATACACTGGCAATTCATTGTCAAAAAACCAAGCCGGTTTAAATTGAAACCATACTTACAGTTAGATTTAGACAACAAAAAACCGGAAAAACAAATGATTGTCTTTCAAACAATGTAAGTCAAATACCAAGAAAAATTTGGAGGCTTCTGATTCGAATACAATTAGTAAACCAGACCAAAGGGGTTAAGCTAGGATTCGAATACGATCATGTAGCCCCAGTGGTTGTGGCGTTGCGCCGATCAAGAGGGTACCGACAACTATGTTCTCTTTGGTTCGAATACGATCTATGTTTGAACAGGAAGCCCCCAAATGACCTTGAGAGGTTTTTAACGACCCTGATTCAAATACGATCCAAGTCGGACCCAAAATGGGTTAAGCTATGATTCGAATACGATCAAGAAGCCCCCTAGTGAGTTTGGCATTGTGCCGATCAAGAGGGTACCGACAACTATGTTCTCTTTGGTTCGAATACGACCTATGTTTGAACGGGAAGCCCCCTAGTGATCATAAGGTTTAACGGCTAGATTCGAATACGATCATGAGCCAGACCAACGGGTTAAGCTAGATTGGAACACAATCGGCCCCTAATTGGTCATTTTGAAAGTAAAATAATAAAGGCATATGATTATTAAGAATGAAAAGGACAGAGGTCCTGCTTTATTGCTTATCATAATATATACAACGTCAAAGTATATACATTATGAGAGCCGGTGGCTCAAGTATAGTAATGCCGAAGATGGGCGATATTCCAATGGTCGGCGGGTCTCTTCCTCCGACTTACATGAGTCTTTGTGCTCTCGAACATCGATGAGGTAGTATGACCCATTGTTCAAGTTCCTGCTGACCACAAAGGGTCCTTCCCAAGGTGGGGATAATTTGTGTGCATCAGTTTGATCTTGGATGAACCAGAGCACCAAGTCACCTTCCTGAAAGGTTCTGGACTTAACCCGGCGGTATGATAACAGCGCAGGTCCTATTGGTAAATCGCGGAGCGGGCTGCTGCTAAGTCATGCTCCTCATCTAACAAGTCCAGTGCATCCTGATGAGCTTGTTCGTTATCAGCTTCAATGTAAGCCGCCACACGGGGCGAGTCATGACGGATGTCACTAGGCAGGACTGCCTCTGCTCCATAAACCATGAAAAAGGCATATAACCCGTAGACCTGTTAGGGGTAGTATTGATGCTCCATATCACAGAGGGTAACTCCTCCACCCAACAACCCGACGTCCGTTGTAAAGGGACCATAAGCCGGGGTTTTAGACCTTTCAAGATTTCCTGATTGGCTCTTTCAGCTTGACCATTGGATTGAGGGTGAGCTACTGATGAAACATCAAGCCGAATATGTTCCCATTGATAGAATTCTTCCATAGCTCCTTGGGACAGGTTAGTACCATTGTTAGTTATAATGTTGTGTGGAAAGCCAAAATGAAAGATTACTTTCTTCATGAATTGAACCGCTGTGGCTGCATCACACTTACTAACCGGCTCTGCCTCAACCCACTTTGTGAATTTGTCCACTGCCACCAAAAGGTGCGTCTTTTTATCTTTGGATCTTTTGAAAGGTCCAACCATATCAAGCCCCAGACTGCAAACGGCCAAGTAATTGGAATGATCCGCAATTCTTGAGCCCGCACATGCGCCTGTCGTGCGAATTTTTGACACCCATCGCACCTATTAACCAGATCCTCCGCATTAGCATGAGCCATCAGCCAGTAAAATCCATGACGGAAAGCTTTGGCCACAAGAGACTTTGAACCGGCATGATGGCCACAATCTCCTTCATGGATCTCATGAAGAATTTCTTGACCTTCCTCAGGAGAGACACAATGTTGAAACGCCCTAGTGACACTGCGATGATACAACTCACCGTTGGAAATTGTCATTGATTTAGACCGCCGGGTTATCTGTCTAGCTAAAGTTGCATCCTCAGGTAATCACCCCGGGTCATATAAGACAAATATGGCACTGTCCAATCTGGGATAACATGAAGAGCCGCCACCAATTATGCTTCCGGGTCTGAAATAGCCAAGTCTTCCTCTGTAGGCAATTTGACAGAAGGGCTATGCAGAACATCTAAGAAAGTGTTAGGTGGCACCGGCTTACACTGAGACCCCAGCCGGCTTAAAGCATCAACCGCTTCATTCTTTCTGCGATCAATGTGTTCCACTTGGTAACCCTTGAAGTGTCCAGCAATGGCATCAACTTCACGGTGATAATCCGCCATGAGAGGATCCTTGGAATCCCACTTGCTCGATGGAGGAGGTCCTCGAGGGTTGCCATCATCTGATGGCCCCGTAGAAGCAGCCAGTTTTTTCTTTTTCTTGGACTTGTTCAGGTGGCCGATCTCGGTACGTGCTCCGCGCATATGCTTGTATACAATTTCTTGTGCTGCATCGGAGCCACTTGCAAACTTGGCTAGTTTCCGAAAATCGCATATCATGTTTCTCTCCCTTATCTGCTTTTTTGATTGAGGAGGCATTTCATCCAGTTGCTCATACCCGGTCCCTGGCACACTAGGGACATCAGTAGGTGTCCACCGTCTTAGCATGTACCTTTCCAGTATGATATCAACTCGAAGATGGGTGAACACCTTGAGGATGTGGCAACAGAGCATGATGTCCTTGTCCATTTTGCAGCACTCACACAAATAGGAACCCTCCTCCACCCTTGCCTGCACCAAGTAGTTTCGAGAACCATATTTGGCAACAAATTTCTGGTTCGGTCTGAGCTCAAAAAGGTCTGCACCAACTTGGAACACATTATAACGTCCAATCAGCTCAAACTTTTCTCTGAACTTGCGGTAAAGGTCCCTAGTGTACATTTCGTAAGCTTACCTCTCTATTGGGAAGTTGGACCATAGCTTAATCTCAATATGTTCCGTCCTGTAATCATTGCAGCCTTCCTTGGCAAGGACGTGGTTCTGAATTTTTTCATATTGCTTGACGAAGTTCAGCATTGAGTTGTGTGGGTTCACATATCTTTTTAGGACAACGTTGAACCCATCACTACACTGTGTAGACTGCAGGAAGGGGAAGAACCTGTGTTTGAAATAGCACGGCACCCAAGTTGACCTGTATTCGTACAACTTCTCAAAGTGTGTGTGTGTGTGTCATAGTCTTGTACTTCATCATTAACTCAGCCCAATTTTGCTCAAACTCGTCTATAGTGAAGCTGAAGTCAACACGGTAGTTGAAATCATCAGAGAGCCCTGGATTCCGGCACAACAGCCAACCAACTTTTTCTTGAGCCTTTTTCATGATGTGCCATCGACAACAGCGAGGCACTATGGTTGGAAAGATGCTCTGTATTGACTGCCTCATTGCACCACCTTGATCAGTTATGAAGTTGTCAGGAGGTTTGCCATCCATAGCCTCTAGAAATGCTCGGAAGACCCAATCAAAGCTCGATGCCAACTCCTACCTCACAAACGCGCAACCCAACATGAAAGATTGGGCATGTCAGTTTATTCCGATGAAGGGCGCGAACGGCATATTGTACATGTTGGTCATGTAGGTGGTGTCAAATGATATGCAATCGTGGTACGCCTCCGCATAAGCTTTTCGAGCTGAGCCATACACCCAAAATATGTTGACAACTCTGTCCTCTTCATCATATTTTACCTTATAGAAGAAGTCTGGATCAGTTTTTTGTATATCCTTGAAGTGCGCGATTGTCTCAATCACGTCACCCTCCTTTGTGTCATCTCTACGGAAACTTGTACACAGATTTGTTATTGCCTTTGGTCTGAACGGCACCATCATCTCAGATCCATAGAACTCTGCCATTACATGCATCATACGTCCTGCATAATACAAAAATAAACAATATTTTTTTAGTCGCATGAATGCACATATCCAGTTGCATAGTAATATGACATGTGTCGGCATAGAAGATAGTTGCAGGAAATGGACAACCAGCTGCACCTTTTAAAAAACACTTTCATTTTGCACACAGGACATTATGTAGTTGCAAAGTGAAGGTAATCTAGTTGCACAGGAACATTATATAGTTGCACAATGAAGGTAATCTAGTTGCACATTTAAGGCATTTTAGTTGCACACCAGTACCATAACAGTTGAACATTGGACTGCCTAAAGGGAAACTTAATTCCGTAAGTGATATAGAAACACACCTGTAGTCAAGTTGCAGTTATACAAGATGCACAAAAACTCCTTTTCATGAGGAGAGATGCCTTGGTGGGATCTCAAGTATTTGGACAACGAAGGTTTTTTCACCAGCGAATGATTGTGGTCATGAACAAAGTGTGTCACCTGCCATCACCCATCTATCAACTTCACCAACATTTTTGCCTTGCATTGAGTCTACTTTATTGTCTCGCGTTTACGCTTCTTCTTTTTCTTACTAGTACCAGCATCCTCTTCAGCAAATATTGGAGGTTCATCTTCCATCTCCTCATCACTATCAATAGGTTTTGGATCTGGTATAGGGTCTAGGACAGGAGGAGCCTCAGCTTCTCCATCATCAGCTTTTGGCTTCTTGAACTTGTTGCAGCAAAACTGCTGTTTTACCAACACATTTGTGCGAGTTGTCCGTCTAGAGGTGTTCATTTTTACAGAGAAACCCATCCGTAGGGCGTAGCTATTGTAGTGATCCTTAGCAATTTGAAGGGTGTCAAACCTCATGCCAACATAGGGTTCCATTGGCTGAGAACCAGACTCATCTTCTTCTTCTTCTCCTTGCACAACACCGTCAACAGCACCAGCTCCGAGCTCAGTCCTGGTTGGACCAGGAACATTGTCGCGGTGCCCGTGTCATCAAGAGTATGGCTCTCTGACTGCAAAGACACCACTACAGGGACACCACGGGTTGATGGCTGCCCTGCCACATTGTCACGGCTCATAGGGTTAGGCCCACGACTTGTCTGCGTGTAGTAAACAAAGCGCCCATTTTCTGTCCAATTTCCTTGCGGTATGCTGGGTTCCTGCTCATTCATATCATGAGGAAGCTCATTGAGATCAGGAGGCAACTCATTGAGATCAAGCATATTTTTTCCTTTTTTGGCTGCTACCACACATCCACTGCATATATAAAAAGAAGGAAGTGATGTCAAGTTTTAATCATCAAAGAGTGTTTCAAATAACCTAAAAACTTAGTAAATAGGCAGTTGCACACCATTTTATGACAATCTTAGTTCCAAAAGCAACATGTCTATAGCAGAATGTTTTATTATTAACAGGTATGCATTTTTTTTGTTTGCACAGACTTATTATGTTAGTTGCACATTTTGCAGTAAATAGTTGGCAAGAACATGTCTTTTTATACTACAGAGTTTTCCTGACTTTTTCCTCTGTTTTGTTGCAATGATCCGCATGTTTTCTATTGGCAAGGAGCCGATTCAGATTTTTCTGCACATAATTTGGACACAATTTGATGCTACATTTTAAGATGGAAAATGCAGGTGAAAGAAGAAAGAAGAATTGGATGACAGACTATAGATATATGTTTTTCATTACCTTTTCTATTTTTACTTCCAGTATATTTGAACATATTTTTACACTATAGCTTTGCAATAAGGTGTGCTACCAGAATATATGTGTGGGACAAGTATATATGTGTGACTACTTTAATATGGTTTATGGCTTCAATAGCCTTGTTTATTTCTCTGTTGCACAAATTGCTGGAGAAGTTGCTATTGATCATTGTGTGGTTTTCACAAAAGTTCTTGTGTTTTTGTCGTCGTACTACAGATTTTTGGTTTTGGCTAGAATAGATCTTTCAGTTGGTCAGGATGCATATATCAGTTGGCCATCATGCATGTTTAGTTGCACAGTTGATGTGTTCAGTTGTCTAGAATAGATGTTTCATTTTCCTAGGATGCATATATCAGTTGGCCAACATACATGTTCAGTTGCATAGTCAATGTGTTCAGTTGGTTAGAATAGATGTTTCAGTTTGCCAGGATGCATATATCAGTTGGTCAGGATGCATGTTCAGGTGCAGAGTCAGTGTGTTCAGCTGGCTAGAATAGACGTTTCAGTTGGCCAGGATGCATATATCAGGTGGCCAGCATGCATGTTCAGTTGGCTAGAATCATGTCTTTAGTTGGCCAGAAAATATGTCTTAGTTCGCTTGGTGAACACATACAAGGGGCAGGGGAAACTTGCCTGGCATGCATGTTTAGAAAACATGTTCAGTTTTGATCTCAAACCATGTTTGGTGTGCAGGTTCACTCATGGAGGGATGGGGGGTGGTGTGATGCTGACAATGGGGTGATGTGGCAGATCCACTCCTTTTTTGAAGCAGCTTCTTCATGGATTTGCTGATAGATCCATGTAGAAGGGTGTTTATAGATGCAGTACAAGAAGGGGGAGAACTGAAGAGGTGCAGAAAGGAATTACTTGCCTGATGTTGCTGCCTGGTATGGCTCTGATCACCCGCCCTTTAGATCAATTTGTTGAAGCAGATTCTTCTACTTTTGTGCTGCCATGGCGGCTGTACAGGAGGAGGAAGAAGGAGCCTTGGATCCCCTTCTTTAGTGGAGGACAAGAAGGTAGCGTGGGAGGGGCTGGGCGTGGCAGGGGCTGGGGCAAGCGGGTGTGGGAGGGGCTGAGACATGGGGGCGAGCGAGCGTGGGGACAGCTGGCCACGTGGGGATTGTTGGGGAACATAGTAATTTCAAAAAATTTACTACGCACACGTAAGATCATGGTGATGCATAGCAACGAGAGGGGAGAGTATCATTCACATACCCTCGTAGACCGTAAGCGGAAGCGTTATGAGAACGTGGTTGATGTAGTCTAACATCGTCACGATCCGACCGATCCAAGTATCAAAAGCACGGCACCTCCGAGTTCAGCACACGTTTAGCTCAATGACGTCCCACGAACTCTGATCTAGCAGAGCTTCACGAGAGAGTTCCGTCAGCACGACGGCGTGATGACGGTGATGATGTTGCTACCGACGCAGGGCTTCGCCTAAGCACCGCTACGATATGATCGAGGTGGATTATGGTGGAGGGGGCACCGCACATGACTTGGAACAATCAACTTGTGTGTTCTAGGGTGCCCCCTGCCCCAGTATATAAAGGAGCAAGGGGGGGGCCCTTGCAGGACGCGCCAGGAGGAGGAGTCCTCCTCCTAGTAGGAGTAGGACTCCCCTTTCCTACTCCTACTAGGAGGAGGAAAGGAAGGAGGAGTGGGAGAAGGAAGGAGAGGGAGGAAAGGAGGAAAGCGGGGCCGGTCCCCTAGTCCAATTCGGTTTGGGCTAGGGGGTTGCGTGCCCTGCCTCCTCTCTTCCACCACTTGGCCCATGAGGCCCAATACTTCTTCCCCGTATTCCCTTAACTCCCCGGTACTCCAAAAATACCCGAATCACTCGGAACCTTTCCGATGTCCGAATATAGTTGTCCAATATATCAATCTTTACGTCTCGACCATTTCGACACTCCTCATCATGTCCCCGATCTCATCCGGGACTCCGAACTACCTTCGGTACATCAAATCACATAAACTCATAATACCGATCGTTACCGAACGTTAAGTGTGCGGACCCTACGGGTTCAAGAACTATGTAGACATGACCGAGGCACGTCTCCGGTCAATAACCAATAGCGGAACCTGGATATTCATATTGGCTCCTACATATTCTACGAAGATCTTTATTGGTCAAACCGCATAATAGCATACGTTGTTCCCTTTGTCATCAGTATGTTACTTGCCCGAGATTTGATCGTCGGTATCCTCATACCTAGTTCAATCTCATTACCGGCAAGTCTCTTTACTCGTTCTGTAATGCATCATCCGGCAACTAACTCATTAGTCACAATGCTTGCAAGGCTTATAATGATGTGCATTACCGAGAGGGCCCAGAGATACCCCTCCGACAATCGGAGTGACAAATCCTAATCTCGATCTATGCCAACTCAACAAGTACCATCAGAGACACCTGTAGAGCACCTTTATAATCACCCAGACGTTTGGTAGCACACAAAGTGTTCCTCCGGTACTCGGGAGTTGCATAATCTCATAGTCATAGGAACATGTATAAGTCATGAAGAAAGCAATAGCAACAAACTAAACGATCATTGTGCTAAGCTAACGGATGGGTCAAGTCAATCACATCATTCTCTAATGATGTGAACCCGTTAATCAAATGACAACTCATGTCTATGGTTAGGAAACATAACCATCATTGATTCAACGAGCTAGTCAAGTAGAGGCATACTAGTGACACTCTATTTGTCTATGTATTCACACATATACTAAGTTTCCGGTTAATACAATTCTATCATGAATAATAAACATTTACCATGATATAAGGAAATAAATAATAACTTTATTATGGCCTCTAGGGCATATTTCCTTCAGTCTCCCACTTGCACTAGAGTCAATAATCTAGTTCACATCGCCATGTGATTTAACACCACTAGTTCACATCTTTATGTGATTAGTTCACATATCCATGTGACTAACACCCAAAGGGTTTACTAGAGTCAATAATCTAGTTCACATCGCTATGTGATTAACACCGAAAGACTGATCATGTTTTGCTTGTGAGAGAAATTTAGTCAATGGGTCTGCCACATTCAGATCCGTATGTATTTCGCAAATTTCTATGTCTACAATGCTCTACACGGAGCTACTCTAGCTAATTGCTCCCACTTTCAATATGTATCCAGATCGAGACTTAGAGTCATCTAGATCGATGTAAAAAGCTTGCATCGACGTAACTCTTTACGACGAACTATTTTATCACCTCCATAACCGAGAAATATTTCCTTAGTCCTCTAAGGATAATTTTGACCGCTGTCCAGTGATCTACTCCTAGATCACTATTGTACTCCCTTGCCAGAAAGATGCTAAGGTATACAATAGGACTAGTAAACAACATAGCATACTTTATAGAACCTATGACTGAGGCATAGGGAATGACTTTTCATTCTCTTTCTATATTCTGCTGTGGCCGGGTTTTGAGTCTTTACTCAACTTCACACGTTGTAACACAGGAAGAACTCCTTCTTTGACTGTTCCATTTTGAACTACTTCAAAATCTTGTCAAGGTATGTACTCATTGAAAAAACATATCAAGCATTTTGATCTATCTCTATAGATCTTGATGCTCAATGTGTAAGCAGCTTCATCGAGGTCTTTCTTTGAAAAACTCTTTTCAAACACTCCTCTATGTTTTCCCGAAAATTCTACATTATTTCTGATCAACAATATGTCATTCACATATACTTATCAGAAATGTTGTAGTGCTCCCACTCACTTTCTTGTAAATACAGGCTTCACCGCAAGTCTGTATAAAACCATATGCTTTGATCACTTTATCAAAGCATATATTCCAACTCCGAGATGCTTGCACCAGTCCATAGATGGATCACTTGAGCTTTCTCACTTTATTAGCACCTTTAGGATCGATAAAACCTTCTGGTTGCATCATATACAACTCTTCTTTTAAGAAAGCCATGAAGGAATACAATTTTGACATCCATTTGCTAGATTTCATAAAATGCGGCCACTGCTAACATGATTCGAACAGACTTTTAAGCATCGATACAAGTGAGAAAATCTCATCGTAGTTGGAACGCCCCGAGACCGATGTGCCAGGTGTCGTGCAGTTATTCGATGTTGTTGCGTTGTCTTTTTCTTGCGTGTTGCATTCATCATTGCATCATGTGCATTGCATCATGTCATCATGCCATCATGTCTTTTCTTTTCTTACTCAACTAAATAAATTTTATGGATCTTCGATCCATTTAAATCGAGGGAAGGATGACTTCTCTTTATAATATATCCTCCCGATATTAGTGGAGCTATTATAAAATAATCCATTCTTTGGAGTCACCATAACACACTTGCAAAAATCCCAATGCCTTTTATTATTTCAATTCTTGGCCTCTAACTTTGCCATATATCCTTTCGTCATTTTCCGGAGCTCCACCTAAATTCTCAACATTTTTTGGACATTTATAATTCCTATCCCTTGTTCAAACCTTTTCAATTAAATTCAAATGACTTTGAATTTAATTCTTGCAATCATGTCCAATCCTACTTTTCTTTGACCGGGCGCATTTTTGTGAGTCCGGAGAAATTAACCACATGCCCTAATTCTTCTTCCAACCTTCTCTTGTCTTCTTTCCTTTCTTCCAATTCCCTGTTAATGAAAAGAGAGAGGAGGAAGAGAGAAGCCCAGCCGCCACTTGTGTCCAGCTAGGCCCATTTGGCCCAAGGCCTCCCGCAGCCCACTCCCTAACCTAAACCCTAGCCCGACTCCCTTCTCCCTCTCGTTTTTCCCCTCGCGCCGCCAGGAGAGCCCCCGCGCTCGATCCCATCTTCCCCATCTTCTCGATCCCATCTCCCTTTCGATCTCTTCCCTACTCGCTGCCTCTTTTCCCTCGTCCTCCTCCCAACACTTGCACGCAGAGGAGCAGCTTCCCATTCCCCCGAACCCCTTGTCCACTACCTTGGCCTCCGGCCATGGCGCCCGCACCGACCGCCCAGCAGGCCATGCCCCTGGCCGGAGCCACCTTTCCGCGCCTCCTCCTCACCAAGCTCCCCGTCGCCCAGGCGCCCAAGGAGAGGAGCTCCTCGAGCACCTGCGCCTGCAGCCATCGCGCCCGTCGCCGGCGCCACAAGTCCGCGTCGCCGAGCCCCTCGTCCTGCCGGAGTTGCTCCTTCTGCCGCACGCCCACCGAGCTCAATCGCGCCCGACGCCATCGACCTCGAGCTCCAGTGCCCTGCCTTTGTCCGTGCGCCTGTGACGAAGCTCCGGGAGCAGCCATGGCCATGGATGCCGCCCGCCGCCTCAAGTCTGAAGCTCCGGCGTGCCCAAGCCTCGGAGTCGACCGGATCGACCTCCCCAAACCCCCGTCGCTGGCCTACCCTATTTCTGCTGCGCCGAACGATGACGACCAGCACCATCCCCCCTGCTTGCACTCCTGCCGCGCCTTTGTTCCGTCTCCTAGCGAAGGAGATGACTAGCAGCACCCAGCCCCGTTGACCGCTGCACGCGCAGGCCCAGTGCACTCACCATGGTCTCCCCTCCTTGTGTGGGTTGCGCCCCTCTCCATGGCCAAGACCGGGACACCGTGAATGTCAAGTTCCTCCACAGGCGCCCGAACGACTACGCGGATTCGCCAAGTACATCTTCTTCAAGACCGATGCCCGAACAAGCACCGATTGCGTGGATTACGTCAAGTTCAACTACTTTAACTACAAACGTTGTACGACTACTTCCACGACAAACGTCTCGAGAACGTCTAATTCCTCTACTTGGCATCGAACAAGAACCGTCCCGTTTGCACGCTACAAAGGTATAGCCACCGAGATACGTCCGAGAACGAATGCTTGTGTTGTATGATACGCACCCCTTTGTCTGCACCGTGTCCGTTTTGACACTCGTTTCCATGCTCCTAACCCGTGGGAACCCGGTTACCGGGAGCACCCCACCGTTCATCACATGACACGCTCCCGTCACTTTCTTTTGCACCGACGTCTCATTGGGTTGTTGGCGTGGCACCCTTTTTGTTCCGCCATGACGACTAAATGCTTCATAATGCTCATGTCAACTTTTAATAAAAATTGCATAAACTTGTTCATGTCATCCACATCATGATAACAACAATTAATATGTTTAAATTGTTGTTGCAATAAATTACTAATGCATATGGGGATTTACCGGATTTGTTGTTTGTTATATCCGGCCCCATTTAAATTGCTTAGTTAGATAGTTTCTTTTATGCTTCACCTCTTGCCATGCTTAATAACATTTAATATTGTTGGGTACATTACCGGGAGAGAACTAAATAACTTGAATGTGGTGTTTCGTCAATATGCAACTCGTTGCATATTGAGCTCCACTTAATTTGTAGGATTGTTTTGTGCATTTGGTCATGCCATGCTTCATTAAACCGGACATGCATCATACTTGGTTGTGCATCATGCCATGTTTATGTGGTGGTTGTTTACCATGATTGTTTTGCTCCTTTCCGGTGTTGCTTCTTCGGGTTGGTTCCGATAACGTCGCGTTGTGAGGACCCGTTCGTCTACGTCCGTTTGTCTTCTTCATGGACTCGTTCTTCTTCCTCGCGGGATTTCAGGCAAGATGATCATACCCTCGAAATCACTACTATCTTTGCTATGCTAGTTTGCTCGCTCTTTTGCCATGCCAATGCTACGATGCCTACCATTTGCTTGTCAGCCTCCCAAATTGCCATGTCAAACCTCTAACCCACCGTGTCCTAGCAAATCGTTGATTGGCTATGTTACCACTTTGCTCAGCCCCTCTTATAGCATTGTTAGTTGTAGGTGAAGATTGAAGTTTGTTCCTTGTTGGAACACGGAGATGTTGTTCCTTGTTGGAACATGTTTACTTGTTGGGATATCACAATATATCTTATTTAATTAATGCATCTATATACTTGGTAAAGGGTGGAAGGCTCGGCCCTATGCCTGGTGTTTTGTTCCACTCTTGCCGCCCTAGTTTCCGTCATATCGGTGTTATGTTCCCGGATTTTGTGTTCCTTACGCGGTTGGGCTATTATGGGAACCCCTTGACAGTTCGCCTTAAGTAAAGCTCTTCCAGCAATGCCCAACATTGGTTTTACCATTCGCCACCTAGCCTCTTTTTCCCTTGGGTTTCGCGGACTCAAGGGTCATCATTATTTTA
>NC_041384.1:623894546-624024060 GCF_002162155.2 Triticum dicoccoides | reverse complement strand
CAGTGCTCCTCTGAGTGTTGGTCCGAACTGAGCTGCCTGCGGGGCCACCTCGGGGAAACTTGAGGGTTGGTTTTACTCGTAGCTAGTCTCATCTGAGTGTGCCCTGAGAAAGAGATATGTGCAGCTCCTATCGGGATTTGTCGGCACATTCGGGCGGTGTTGCTGGTTTAGTTTTACCCTGTCGAAATGTCTTGTTGTACCGGGATACCGAGTCTGATCGGAATGTCTCGGATGGAGGTCTATTCCTTCGTTGACCGTGAGAGCTTGTGATGGGCTAAGTTGGGACACCCCTGCAGGGTATTATCTTTCGAAAGCCGTGCCCGCGGTTATGGGCAGATGGGAATTTTTTAACGTCCGGTTGTAGAAAACCCGAAGTTGACCTTAATTAAAATACATCAACCGTGTGTGTAACCGTGATGGTCTCTTTCCGGCGGAGTCCGGGAAGTGAACACGGTGTTGGAGTTATGCTTGACGTAGGTAGTCCAGGATCACTTCTTGATCATACCTTTATCGACCGTGCTTTGCCTTCTCTTCTCGCTCTCATTTGCGTATGTTAGCCACCATATATGCTAGTCGCTTGCTGCAGCTCCACCTCATTACTCCATCCTTCCTATAAGCTTAAATAGTCTTGATCTCGCGGGTGCGAGGTTGCTGAGTCCCCGTGGCTCACAGATACTTCCAAAACCAGTTTGCAGGTGCCTATGTTATCGAGCAGATGACGCAACCAAGCTCAAGGGGGAGCTCGATGAAGATCTTGCCCTTTGTGTTGTTTCGTTCTAGTTGATCAGTAGTGGAGCCCAGTTGGGGTCGATCGGGGACCTTTGTCGCATTTGGGGTTCTTCTTTTATTTTGGTTCCGTAGACGGACCTTGATTGTATCTGGATGATGTAATGCTTTATTCATGTAATTGTGTGAAGTGGCGATTGTAAGCCAACTATGTATCTCTTTCCCTTATGTATTACATGGGTTGTGTGAAGATTACCTCACTTGCGACATTGCTTTCAATGCGGTTATGCCTCTAAGTCGTGCTTCGACACGTGGGAGATATAGCCGCATCGAGGGCGTTACAAGTTGGTAATCAGAGCCTTCCCCAACCTTAGGAGCCCCACTGCTTGATCGTTTTTAGCGGCCGAGTTGTGTCTAGAAAAATGTTTTGAGTCATTTAGGATTATATATATCGGAGAGTTAGGAATTCTTTTTACTCCTCAGTCCCTTCATCACTCTTGCGAGGCATCCTGACATAGAGTTTTGACTCTTCTCTTCTCAAATTTCACTAAAAAAAAATTTAGGATCACGCGGGTATCTTGGAATCGTTTCGATGGTTTTATGATGAGAACATTGTCTTGGTGCCTCCTATCAGGGGTTTAGTGGAAGTGTCCCGGGGAGTTGAGCTCTGAGGTGTTGTCATCATAATTTTATCGTTGCAGTTCTGGAATACCTGAGTTTAGTACGCCGACATCGAAATCTCTTTTATGCAGTTGTTGGTGAGATATCCCCGATAACCCAGTACTGAGGTGAGTACGGGAGTATTGCCATGACTTGTATAACGGATGCTTTTCGAAGGTTGAGGTAGACGATTTCCGAAGGTTTCTTGGTTATGTGTTGAAGGATGGATACAGCTGGATGTAGGATTTGCTAGTTTGGGTGAGATATTATGCTTCCCCTGTATCCCCAACACCTGATTGCATAACCTGAAAATTTCGGGAGTTTCATAGGTGGGAATTCAAGTAGCTCTTAGGATATCTTTCTGACGGATGTATGATATGAAATTGGGGTTCGACGTCTAGTGGTCCGCCTATTCACGGTTGGTTTTACAGTGGTCTCGTTGTGTCTTAAAGAGTCCTTGGCTATGCCGACTCGGGGACGCTTCGTATGTCATGTGCACTGCCTTGTACATGATGGTGCTGTACGATCGAGCCCGTGTAGGCCCCACCACGAAAACTTCGGACGAAATCTCTATCATATGTTTGTTCCGGCTTATTCTGCAAGCCAGTCCTTTGTTTTTGTTTTGAGTTGTGGTATTCGAGTTGCTTCAATGTCAAGTGTTGATTCCATACCTTTCTTAAATGGTGTTCTCATATTTCTATGGGAGTGCTAATCCTTTCGATCATCGAGATTGTCATGTCAATTCTTTCCAACCGGTGTGCTTCTTTTCAAGTGGTTCCGATCATTTCAACATTCACAAGATCAAGTATCAGTTCTTCTCAACGTTGTTTGTGTCATCCATCTCCAAGTTGCCTTTGTTTTTCCCACCCTCCCTCCCTTTGTTTTTCTCCAAGGACCCAGATTCTTATTCAAGTATCCATTTGATTGGTGGAAATCTCTCCATTCTTTTCCCGTCAATATTCTTATCCGGTGATTCTCACGTATATTCTAACGGAGCTTCAAGTTCGTCATTCCTCATTCCTTTCTCTTTTCCGGTGGATTCAAGTCAAGATTTGTCGATTATATCCCCTTTTTCTCGTCTCAAATACCTTCTCTTGACGGTGCTCCTCATATTTATTCATTTCTCGCTATTCTATTGTTCCGGAGTGCTCAAGATATCTCGAAGATTCGTGTTTCCACTCTGCATTCGTTCAAGCTCTTTCGAGATTGGTATCTCATTCAAGTCATTTAATTCAACCGATGCAACCTCTCTTTTAAATCATTTCAACGCTGTTTCTTTTGAGTGGGCCCTAACCCACAGGTCTTTTCCCAGGATCTTACCTGACTCTTCTAATTCTCCCGGAGATGTCCTTAAAATTCTTTTCGAAGTTTGACGTAAGAATGAGTTATCATCAGTCAAATGCCATCTCCTAGATCTTTCACAATTATTTTCATCGTTGGCTCAACCTCTTCGTTTTGATTCTTTCGGAGTGTCTAAATAATTCTTGGTGGTGTTTCGCGTTGTCATTCTCATCATTTGAAGACCGAAGAAGAGTTTCTCTTTAATCTTGCTCTATTCTCTTCAAGATTCATGGTGCTAGCTGTTGCCATCCTCTCATAATTGTTTTGATCGTGAGAATTCTTTTCATCCATCCGGAGTTATTCAAGAGTCTTCTCAGTTTGTCATCCGGAGTCCATCAATTCAGATTTATTCATTCTCAGTTTGCAGTTATCATTCTCCGATCTTACCGGTGCCTTGTTCAAGTGATCTTTAATCGGCTCGTGCTCTCTTCGTCTCATGTATCTAAATACCCTAAAGTATCTTCATTCATTTTGCAATTCTTCCCGGTGATTTGTGCATTTGCTACGTTCAATTTCAATTCTTACGGTGGTTCTTTCAAGATCTCTCTTCCTTGTTCATCATATCAATTCATTTGTTGTTCCAATCCTACCGGTGGTTCGTTGAAGACCTTCTCAAGTTTTGATATATCTCTCCTAATCCTTTATACGAGAATAAGTAGTATGCCAAATCCGTTGATTGTCATCAATTTAATTGGTGAAGGATAAGCATAACATAATTCTTATTCTTGTTCATCCAAGTGATTAATTCTTTATTCTGGAGGCCCTTAAAATTCTCGGTTTCATTTGTTTCATCTTCTCTTTTTCCCGGAGTTCCAAGCTTTAATTATCATGGAGATCCATCTAAATCATTGCAAGGATTCACCTTGTGTTTTCAATTTCTCTTTCTTTTTTTATTCCTTTTGTTTACCGGAGTTCTTCATGGAGGTTCTACATGATGGTTCATCAAGGATTTAATTCCCTTCTCAAAGTTTTCATCGAGATTCTTTCTTAAGGAGCTCAAGCTTTCTTCATATGGTAATCCGGAGTGCAATTTCTTTCTACCGTATCTTTGGAGGTGGTATTATGTCCTTGATAATTCCCCTTCGTTGCTTCGTGATTCACAAGTTTTCAAGAGTGACATATTTAAATCCATCTTTTTCTCTTTGTTCAAGAGATCTTTTCAACCGTCAATCTCTTCATTGGAGTTATCTTGGTATAGATTTCACCTAAAGCCTTCCCTAAGGTTTGTTGCTATCTATGGTGCTTATAAATGAACCAAGTTCTTCATTTATCCTCCCGGCGAAATAAGTTCTCGTCTCCTTGTTGATATCAATCCAATCCTTTTCCCGTGAGTGGCAGGTTGTCACCTCATAATTTTGAGATGTTTTCCATAAGCCCACAACAAGCTTGTGCTTTTCGTTGTTGATTTTCCAACAACTCCGTTCAATTCTTCTTTGCAAGGATGCTTTCCAAACTCATTTGTGGCAGAAGTTGGCATTTTCTTCTCCATTCTGTTATTCCAATGATATATCTTCTATTATTTCTTTCGGAGGCATTGTGACGTTGCTCTTTTCACTCATCTTCTCAAAATTGAGGATCGTGTTCTTTTCGTGCTTATCCATCTAACCGGAGTGTTGTGTCATCTCTTCAAGTTCTTTTCATCTTATCAAGTCATGCGTCTCTTTTCAATCGGAGTGGTGTCCGAATTTGTTCTTCCTTTGTTTCGTGTTTATCTTGTTTCAACCAGAGCGGGTTCAATTCCTTCCTTCATTGTACTCGTCATTCATAGCTTTGCAACCTCTAAGGTTATAATGGTGTTCCTTGTTTCTATTTGTTCTACCGCAGTGCTCTCAATTGTGTTCTACTCCGTTGTGCTCTTTCTTTCAACTTTTTCAACCTCTCAAGGTTCTTTGGTTTCACTCTTTTGTCGAAGAAGCAACTTAGTTTACCTCTTTTCTTTCTCTTCCGTTTTCCCTCCGGTGCCATTCTAGATCTCGGGACGAGATCCTCTCATAGTGGTGGAGTGTTGTAACGCCCCGAGACCGATGTGCCAGGTGTCGTGCAGTTATTCGATGTTGTTGCGTTGTCTTTTTCTTGCGTGTTGCATTCATCATTGCATCATGTGCATTGCATCATGTCATCATGCCATCATGTCTTTTCTTTTCTTACTCAACTAAATAAATTTTATGGATCTTCGATCCATTTAAATCGAGGGAAGGATGACTTCTCTTTATAATATATCCTCCCGATATTAGTGGAGCTATTATAAAATAATCCATTCTTTGGAGTCACCATAACACACTTGCAAAAATCCCAATGCCTTTTATTATTTCAATTCTTGGCCTCTAACTTTGCCATATATCCTTTCGTCATTTTCCGGAGCTCCACCTAAATTCTCAACATTTTTTGGACATTTCTAATTCCTATCCCTTGTTCAAACCTTTTCAATTAAATTCAAATGACTTTGAATTTAATTCTTGCAATCATGTCCAATCCTACTTTTCTTTGACCGGGCGCATTTTTGTGAGTCCGGAGAAATTAACCACATGCCCTAATTCTTCTTCCAACCTTCTCTTGTCTTCTTTCCTTTCTTCTAATTCCCTATTAATGAAAAGAGAGAGGAGGAAGAGAGAAGCCCAGCCGCCACTTGTGTCCAGCTAGGCCCATTTGGCCCAAGGCCTCCCGCAGCCCACTCCCTAACCTAAACCCTAGCCCGACTCCCTTCTCCCTCTCGTTTTTCCCCTCGCGCCGCCAGGAGAGCCCCCGCGCTCGATCCCATCTTCCCCATCTTCTCGATCCCATCTCCCTTTCGATCTCTTCCCTACTCGCTGCCTCTTTTCCCTCGTCCTCCTCCCAACACTTGCACGCAGAGGAGCAGCTTCCCATTCCCCCGAACCCCTTGTCCACTACCTTGGCCTCCGGCCATGGCGCCCGCACCGACCGCCCAGCAGGCCATGCCCCTGGCCGGAGCCACCTTTCCGCGCCTCCTCCTCACCAAGCTCCCCGTCGCCCAGGCGCCCGAGGAGAGGAGCTCCTCGAGCACCTGCGCCTGCAGCCATCGCGCCCGTCGCCGGCGCCACAAGTCCGCGTCGCCGAGCCCCTCGTCCTGCCGGAGTTGCTCCTTCTGCCGCACGCCCACCGAGCTCCATCGCGCCCGACGCCATCGACCTCGAGCTCCAGTGCCCTGCCTTTGTCCGTGCGCCTGTGACGAAGCTCCGGGAGCAGCCATGGCCGTGGATGCCGCCCGCCGCCTCCAGTCTGAAGCTTCGGCGTGCCCAAGCCTCGGAGTCGACCGGATCGACCTCCCCAAACCCCCATCGCTGGCCTACCCTATTTCTGCTGCGCCGAACGATGACGACCAGCGCCATCCCCCCTGCTTGCACTCCTGCCGCGCCTTCGTTCCGTCTCCTAGCGAAGGAGATGACTAGCAGCACCCAGCCTCGTTGACCGCTGCACGCGCAGGCCCAGTGCACTCACCATGGTCTCCCCTCCTTGTGTGGGCTGCGCCCCTCTCCATGGCCAAGACCGGGACACCGTGAATGTCAAGTTCCTCCACAGGCGCCCGAACGACTATGCGGATTCGCCAAGTACATCTTCTTCAAGACCGATGCCCGAACAAGCACCGATTGCGTGGATTACGTCAAGTTCAACTACTTTAACTACAAACGTTGTACGACTACTTCCACGACAAACGTCTCGAGAACGTCTACTTCCTCTACTTGGCATCGAACAAGAACCGTCCCGTTTGCACGCTACAAAGGTATAGCCACCAAGATACGTCCGAGAACGAATGCTTGTGTTGTATGAGACGCACCCCTTTGTCTGCACCGTGTCCGTTTTGACACTCGTTTCCATGCTCCTAACCCGTGGGAACCCGGTTACCGGGAGCACCCCACCGTTCATCACATGACACGCTCCCGTCACTTTCTTTTGCACCAACGTCTCATTGAGTTGTTGGCGTGGCACCCTTTTTGTTCCGCCATGACGACTAAATGCTTCATAATGCTCATGTCAACTTTTAATAAAAATTGCATAAACTTGTTCATGTCATCCACATCATGATAACAACAATTAATATGTTTAAATTGTTGTTGCAATAAATTACTAATGCATATGGGGATTTACTGGATTTTTTGTTTGTTATATCCGGCCCCATTTAAATTGCTTAGTTAGATAGTTTCTTTTATGCTTCACCTCTTGCCATGCTTAATAACATTTAATATTGTTGGGTACATTATCGGGAGAGAACTAAATAACTTGAATGTGGTGTTTCGTCAATATGCAACTCGTTGCATATTGAGCTCCACTTAATTTGTAGGATTGTTTTGTGCATTTGGTCATGCCATGCTTCATTAAACCGGACATGCATCATACTTGGTTGTGCATCATGCCATGTTTATGTGGTGGTTGTTTACCATGATTGTTTTGCTCCTTTCCGGTGTTGCTTCTTCGGGTTGGTTCCGATAACGTCGCGTTGTGAGGACCCGTTCGTCTACGTCCGTTTGTCTTCTTCATGGACTCGTTCTTCTTCCTCGCGGGATTTCAGGCAAGATGATCATACCCTCGAAATCACTACTATCTTTGCTATGCTAGTTTGCTCGCTCTTTTGCCATGCCAATGCTACGATGCCTACCATTTGCTTGTCAGCCTCCCAAATTGCCATGTCAAACCTCTAACCCACTGTGTCCTAGCAAACCGTTGATTGGCTATGTTACCGCTTTGCTCAGCCCCTCTTATAGCATTGTTAGTTGCAGGTGAAGATTGAAGTTTGTTCCTTGTTGGAACACGGAGATGTTGTTCCTTGTTGGAACATGTTTACTTGTTGGGATATCACAATATATCTTATTTAATTAATGCATCTATATACTTGGTAAAGGGTGGAAGGCTCGGCCCTATGCCTGGTGTTTTGTTCCACTCTTGCCACCCTAGTTTCCGTCATATCGGTGTTATGTTCCCGGATTTTGCGTTCCTTACGCGGTTGGGCTATTATGGGAACCCCTTGACAGTTCGCCTTAAGTAAAGCTCTTCCAGCAATGCCCAACATTGGTTTTACCATTCGCCACCTAGCCTCTTTTTCCCTTGGGTTTCGCGGACTCAAGGGTCATCATTATTTTACCCCCCCCGGGCCAGTGCTCCTCTGAGTGTTGGTCCGAACTGAGCTGCCTGCGGGGCCACCTCGGGGAAACTTGAGGGTTGGTTTTACTCGTAGCTAGTCTCATCTGAGTGTGCCCTGAGAAAGAGATATGTGCAGCTCCTATCGGGATTTGTCGGCACATTCGGGCGGTGTTGCTGGTTTAGTTTTACCCTGTCGAAATGTCTTGTTGTACCGGGATACCGAGTCTGATCGGAATGTCTCGGGTGGAGGTCTATTCCTTCGTTGACCATGAGAGCTTGTGATGGGCTAAGTTGGGACACCCCTGCAGGGTATTATCTTTCGAAAGCCGTGCCCGCGGTTATGGGCAGATGGGAATTTGTTAACGTCCGGTTGTAGAAAACCCGAAGTTGACCTTAATTAAAATACATCAACCGTGTGTGTAACCGTGATGGTCTCTTTCCGGCGGAGTCCGGGAAGTGAACACGGTGTTGGAGTTATGCTTGACGTAGGTAGTCCAGGATCACTTCTTGATCATACCTTTATCGACCGTGCTTTGCCTTCTCTTCTCGCTCTCATTTGCGTATGTTAGCCACCATATATGCTAGTCGCTTGCTGCAGCTCCACCTCATTACTCCATCCTTCCTATAAGCTTAAATAGTCTTGATCTCGCGGGTGCGAGATTGCTGAGTCCCCGTGGCTCACAGATACTTCCAAAACCAGTTTGCAGGTGCCTATGTTACCGAGCAGATGACGCAACCAAGCTCAAGGGGGAGCTCGATGAAGATCTTGCCCTTTGTGTTGTTTCGTTCTAGTTGATCAGTAGTGGAGCCCAGTTGGGGTCGATCAGGGACCTTTGTCGCATTTGGGGTTCTTCTTTTATTTTGGTTCCGTAGACGGACCTTGATTGTATCTGGATGATGTAATGCTTTATTCATGTAATTGTGTGAAGTGGCGATTGTAAGCCAACTATGTATCTCTTTCCCTTATGTATTACATGGGTTGTGTGAAGATTACCTCACTTGCGACATTGCTTTCAATGCGGTTATGCCTCTAAGTCGTGCTTCGACACGTGGGAGATATAGCCGCATCGAGGGCGTTACAGTAGTCAACACCTTGAACTTGTCAAAAACATTTTGCAACAATTCGAGCTTTGTAGATAGTAACACTACTATCAGCATCCGTCTTCCTCTTGAAGATCCATTTATTCTTAATGACTCACCGATCATCGGGCAAGTCAACCAAAGTCTATACTTTGTTCTCATAGATGGATCCCATCTCAGATTTCATGGCCTCAAGCCATTTCGCGGAATCTGGGCTCATCATCGCTTCCTCATAGTTCGTAGGTTCGTCATGGTCTAGTAACATGACTTCCAGAAAGGATTATCGTACCACTCTAGTGCGGACCATACTATGGTTGTCCTACTAGGTTTGGTAGTAACTTGCTCTGAAGTTTCATGATCATCATCATTAGGTTCCTCACTAATTGGCATAGAAATGACTAGAACTAATTTCTGTGATGAACTACTTTCCAATTCGGGAGAAGGTACAATTACCGCATCAAGCTCTACATTCCTCCCACTCACTTCTTTCGAGAGAAACTTCTTCTCTAGAAAGGATCCACTCTTAGCAACAAAGATCTTGCCTTTCGGATCTGTGATACAAGGTGTACCCAACAGTTTCTTTTGGGTATCCTATGAAGACGCACTTATATGATTTGGGTTTGAGCTTATCACGCTGAAACTTTTTCACATAAGCATCACAACCCCAAACTTTAAGAAACAGCAGCTTAGGTTTCTAGCCAAACCATAGGTCATACGGTGTCGTCTTAACGGGTTAGACGGTGCCCTATTTAACGTGAATGTAGCTGTCTCTAATGCATAACCCCAAAATGATAGTGGTAAATCGGTAAGAGACATCATAGACTGCACTATATCCAATAAAGTATGGTTATGACGTTCGGACACATCATTATGCTGTGGTGTTCCAGGTGGCATGAATTTGTGAAACTATTCCACATTTTTTTAGTTGAAGACCAAACTCATAACTCAAATATTCGTCTCCATGATCAGATCGTAGAAACTTTATTTTTGTTTACGATGATTTTCCACTTCACTCTGAAATTCTTTGAACTTTTCAAATGTTTCAGACTTATGTTTCATCAAGTAGATATACCCATATCTGCTCAAATCACCTGTGAAGGTTAGAAAATAATGATACCGCCGCGAGCCTCAACACTCATCGGACCGCATACATCCGTATGTATTATTTCCAATAAGTCATTTGCTCACTCCATTGTTCCAGAGAACAGAGTTTTAGTCATGTTGCCCATGAGGCATGGTTCACAAGCATCAAGTGATTCCAAAAGCCCATCAACATGGAGTTTCTTCATGCGCTTTACATCAATATGACCTAAACGGCAGTGCCACAAATAGGTTGCACTATCATTATTAACTTTGCATCTTTTGGCTTCAATATTATGAATATGTGTATCACTACGATCGAGATTTAATAAACCATTCACCTTGGGTGTATGACCACAGAAGGTTTTATTCATGTAAACAGAATAACAATTATTCTTTGACTTAAATGAATAACCGTATTGCAATAAACATGATCCAATCATATTATGCTCAACGCAAACACGAAATAACATTTATTTTAGGTTCAACACTAATCCCGAAGGTAAAGGGAGTGTGCGATGGTGATCTTATCAACCTTGGAATCATTTCCAACACACATCGTCACCTCATCCTCAACTAGTCTTTATTTATTTTGCAACTTCCGTTTCGAGTTACTACTCTTAGCAACTGAACTAGTATCAAATATCAAGGGGTTTGCTATAAACACTAGTAAAGTACACATCAGTAACATGTATATCAAATATACCTTTGTTTACTTTTCCATCCTTCTTATCCGCCAAATACTTGGGGCGGTTCTGCTTCCAGTGACCAGTCCCCTTGCAGTAGAAGCACTTAGTCTCAGGCTTAGGTCTAGACTTGGGCTTCTTCACTTGAGCAGCAACTTGCTTGCCGTTCTTCTTGAATTTCCCCTTCTTCCCTTTGCCCTTTTCTTGAAACTAGTGGTCTTGTCAACCATCAACATTTGATGCTTTTCTTGATTTCTACCTTCGTCGATTTCAGCATCACGAAGAGCTTGGGAATCGTTTCCGTTATCCCTTGCATATTATAGTTCATCACGAAGTTCCAGTAACTTGGTGATAGTGACTAGAGAACTCTGTCAATCATTATCTTATCTGGAAGATTAACTCCCACTTGATTCAAGTGATTGTAGTACTCAGACATTCCGAGCACATGCTCACTAGCTGAGCTATTCTCCTCCATCTTGTAGGCAAAGTGCTTGTCAAAGGTCTCATACCTTTCGACATGGGCATGAGTCTGAAATACTAAGTTCAACTCTTGGAACATCTCATATGCTTCGTGGCATTCAAAACGTCTTTGAAGCCCCGATTCTAAGCCGTAAAGCATGGTGCACTAAACTATCAAGTAGTCATCCTATCGAGCTCGCCAAACGTTCATAACGTCTGCATCTGCTCCTGCAATCGGTCTGTCACCTAGCGGTGCATCAAGGACATAATTCTTCTGTGCAGCAATGAGGATAATCCTCAGATCACGGATCCAATCCGCATCATTGCTACTAACATCTTTCAACTTAGTTTTTCTCTAGGAACATATCAAAATAAACGGCGAGCTACATTGCGAGCTATTGATCTACAACATAGTTATGCAAATACTATCAGGACTAAGTTCATGATAAAGTAAAGTTCAATTAATCATATTACTTAAGAACTCCCACTTAGATAGACATCCCTCTAGTCACCATGTCTGATCATCACGTGAGATGGAGTAGTTTCAATGGTGAACATCACTATGTTGATCATATCTACTATATGATTCACGCTCGACCTTTCGGTCTCTACTGTTCCGAGGCCATATCTGCATATGCTAGGCTCGTCAAGTTTAACCCGAGTATTTCTACGTGTGCAAAACTGGCTTGCACCCGTTGTATGTGAACGTAGAGCTTATCACACCTGATCATCACGTGGTGTCTCGGTACGACGAACTTTGGCAACGGTGCATACTCAGGGAGAACACTTGTACCTTGAAATTTAGTGAGAGATCATCTTATAATGCTACCGCCGAACTAAGCAAAATAAGATGCATAAAGGATAAATACCACATGCAATCAAAATATGTGACATGATATGGTCATGATCATCTTGCGCCTTTGATCTCCATCTCCAAAGTACTGTCATGATCTCTATCGTCACTGGCATGACACCATGATCTCCATCATCTTAATCTCTATCAATGTGTCATCACATGGTTGTCTTGCCAACTATTGCTTTTGTAACTATTACTATCGCATAGCGATAAAGTAAAACAATTACATGGCACTTGCATCTTATGCAATAAAGAGACAACCATAAGGCTTCTGCTAGTTGCCGATAGCTTTAACAAAACATGATCATCTCATACAACAATTTATATCTCATCACGTCTTGACCATATCATATCACAACATGCCCTGCAAAAACAAGTTAGACGTCCTCTACTTTGTTGTTACAAGTTTTATGTGGCTGCTACGGGCTAAGCAAGAATCGTTCTTACCTACGCATCAAATACCACAACGCGGTATAGTGATTGATTTTTGATCTTCAGAAAGAACCTTGTTCATTGAATCCGATTCAACTAAAGCTGGAGAAACAGACACCCACTAGCCGCCTGTGTGCGAAGCACATCGGTAGAAATAGTCTCGCGTAAGCGTACGCGTAATGTCAGTCTGGGCCGCTTCATCCAACAATGCCGCTGAATCAAGAATCAACTAGTGACGGCAAGCAATATGTATATACCCACGCCCATAACTCCTTTGTGTTCTACTCGTGCATATGACATCTACGCATAAACCTGGCTCGGATGCCACTGTTGGGGAACGTAGTAATTTCAAAAAAAATCCTACGCACACGCAAGATCATGGTGATGCATAGCAATGAGAGGGGAGAGTATTGTCCACGTACCCTCGTAGACCGTAAGCGGAAGCGTTATGAGAACGTGGTTGATGTAGTCGAACGTCTTCACGATCCGACCGATCCAAGTACCGAATGCACGGCACCTCCGAGTTCAGCACACATTCAGCTCAATGACATCCCACGAACTCCGATCTAGCAGAGCTTCACGAGAGAGTTCCATCAGCACAACGGCGTGATGACGGTGATGATGTTGCTATAGACGCAGGGCTTCGCCTAAGCACCACTACAATATGATCGAGGTGGATTATGGTGGAGGGGGGCACCACACACGGTTTGGAACAATCAACTTGTGTGTTCTAGGGTGCCCCCTTGCCCCCGTATATAAAGGACCAAGGGGGAGGCTGGCCGGCCCTTGCAGGGCGCGCCAGGAGGAGTCCTCCTCCTAGTAGGAGTAGGACTCCCCTTTCCTACTCCTACTAGGAGGAGGAAAGGAAGGAGGAGAGGGAGAAGGAAGGAGAGGGAGGAAAGGAGGAAAGGGGGGTCGGCCCCCCTAGTCCAAATCGGTTTGGGCTAGAGGGCCCGCGCGCCCTGCCTCCTCTCTTCCACCACTTGGCCCATGAGGCCCAATACTTCTTCCCCGTATTCCCGTAACTCCCTGGTACTCTGAAAAATACCCGAATCACTCGGAACCTTTCTGATGTCCGAATATAGTCGTCCATTATATCGATCTTTACGTCTCGACCATTTAGAGACTCCTCGTCATGTCCCAGATCTCATCCGGGACTCCGAACTACCTTCGGTACATCAAATCACATAAACTCATAATATCGATCGTCACCGAACGTTAAGCGTGCGGACCCTACGGGTTCGAGAACTATGTAGACATGACCGAGACACATCTCCGGTCAATAACCAATAGCGGAACCTAGATGTTCATACTGGCTCCTACATATTCTACAAAGATCTTTATCGGTCAAACCGCATAACAACATACGTTGTTCCCTTTGTCATCGATATGTTACTTACCCGAGATTCGATCGTCGATATCCTCATACCTAGTTCAATCTCGTTACTGGCAAGTCTCTTTACTCGTTCTGTAATGCATCATCCCGCAACTAACTCATTAGTCACAATGCTTGCAAGGCTTATAGTGATGTGCATTACCGAGAGGGCCCAGAGATACCTCTCCGACAATCGGAGTGACAAATCCTAATCTCGATCTATGCCAACTCAACAAGTACCATCGGAGACACCTGTAGAGCACCTTTATAATCACCTAGTTACGTTGTGACATTTGGTAGCACACAAAGTGTTCCTCCAGTACTCGGGAATTGCATAATCTTATAGTCATAGGAACATGTATAAGTCATGAAGAAAGCAATAGTAACAAACTAAGTGATCATTGTGCTAAGCTAACGGATGGGCAAGTCAATCACATCATTCTCTAATGATGTGATCCCGTTAATCAAATGACAACTCATGTCTATGGTTAGGAAACATAACCATCATTGATTCAACGAGCTAGTCAAGTAGAGGCATACTAGTGACACTCTGTTTGTCTATGTATTCACACATGTACTAAGTTTTCGGTTAATACAATTATAGCATGAATAATAAACATTTATCATGATATAAGGAAATAAATAATAACTTTATTATTTCCTCTAGGGCATATTTCCTTCAGGGATCGCCTTTTCTATTCGGGATTGGAAGCTCCATCGCCTTGGTTTGGTGGCCGCCTGTCCCCTTCCTTTTCTGTACCACGGGGGGATAGGGGCTTACCTATTTAGGCCGGCCGCTCGATCGCACTAGTGGGCAGCCGACCGCCCACTAGACGCGTCCAAAAATCATTCCGAGCAATGCCTTCAACAAGGTAACGATGCGAAAACATCATCACTACTAGGTATAACCAATTCGGGTCAGACCTAGGTTTCACCCTCGGAGCTTGTCGAAGTCAAATCATGTGTTGTCTCCACCACTTTTCACGATCCCATCAGTTGGCCTAGAAAACCAACCGTCGTCGCTACACAACCATACCCTCTACGTCGAGTCGTCGTTTGTAGATTGCCTCTCACCGCTGAAGGCAACCAACATATATAGACAGAGAATCCCTCACAAAGACCTTTCGATGGCCACCGAAATCCGCAACGAGGCTACCACCGCAAGCGGGAGTAGTCGTCTGTTGCCGCCATAGCAGTCGGAGATGGAGAAGCCGAATCTGGCAAAAACCGACCCAACAGCCATCCGCGAGGACGCAACCACTACAGCGCAACCATGGAGCGTTTGAGCTCCACGACACCGTTGTAGTGCCGATGGCCCCAGCCACCACTGCCGCCTAGATTTGTGGTCGCCCAGATCCGATGAGGCATCACCCAATCACGCCGGCGGCGGCTGGACACTGAGGACGGATTCCGCCCGGTCCAGGGAAGAGCCATGGGAAGGAGGCACAACTAGGGCGGTGGCTGCGCGAGATCTAATCAAGAGGAGCAGAAGGTAGATCGGACGCGCGGGCAGGAGAGCTCCTACTGCCGCAGACCACCGCGAAAGGCTTTGCCCTGGTGGCTATGGACGGCGGCGACGAGGAGGAGAGGAGGCGAAGTAAGGGCTAGAAACGCCGGCGACGGTTCTGCCGCCCGTGTTGCCTTCAAGGCGACGTGGGGGCATTTCCTGATGCGTGTGCCTGGCATATTTGTTCTGGAAGGAGAGTCAAGTTGTTTCATGTGTCGTTGTAGTGTCCTTACACATTTCAGCGTCGGTGTAAGTCGATGGTCGTTGTGTGAGCATCTTGAGGGCGGGCAAGTCTATGTCTCGCTTTATACAAGACAAAAGATCACGTCGCCTACAAAGTCGGTAGTGGTCCAAAACAGTAACCATGTGTTTCGTCATATTCACGTCACAGACGTAATTTTTTTGTTTTAAACTTTTGTTTAAATTTTGAAAAAACTAAATAGAAATACTAAGAAAATTAATTTGGTTAATTTATTTAAAATGTTCATCGCACATGAAAAAAATGTTTATGCAGAGCAAAAAAAGTCCGCTCGAGTTTTAGAAAATGTTTGTACCTTTCAAAAAAATGAACGTGGCATTTTAAAATAGTACATGAATATGAAAAAATGTACGTCACATTTCTTAAAATATTATACATTTTAAAAAAAATGTCCTGGTAACTTAAAAATATCATACCATTCAAATAACTGTACGATACATTTCAAAATATGTTCATGCATTTCAAAGAACTATTTGTGATTTGTTTTACATGATACAATGTAATTTTTTCACATAATTTAAACAAATGGTTTGTATCATTAAAAGAATGTTTCTGTGTATTTGAATTCTTTTCAATACATATTGGAAAAAAATATTCAGAACATGTATAAATTTTTTTAATTATATATTTAAAAATGTTAAACGTATATTTTTTAAGATTACATGAAAAATGTACAATGAGTATGAATAAAAGTAGACATTAAAAGATATATTTATGGTGTACACGAAAAATGTTAAACGTGCTATAAAAATATGTTAAACGTGTCTTTGAAAATGTTAAACGCGCTATAAAAATATTTATGGTGTACACAAAAAGGTACAATGTTTATGAAAAAATTAGACATTGGTTGAAAATAATTAATACTAAATATATATAACCAGGTGAAAACGAAAGAAAGAAAATCCAAGAAAGAATAAAAACAAACTGGAAAATAAATATTAAAGAAAACAAAAGACACCAAAAGAAACCAATGCAAAAAAGACACAAAAAACACTTGCACGAAACTATATTATTGGGCTGCCCTAAAAGCTGGCGCTACAGGTGAGGCGTAATACTAGAAATTAGTATGGGCGACATATAGGGAAAATCCTATACAACGTACTCTGCGTCAAAATGTCGGGGTATCGCACGCTCTTTGTTAGCAATTGAACGAGCCGGGGCGGCCCATTAGAAGCGTTCCACCGATCCCCGTTTTGGAAACGAAGGTTCCAGCCTGTTTTTCCTGGTTTTGGGAACCTTCTAGTAGGTTCCTGAACCGGCTTTCTCTCTTATTTTTGTTTTCCTTTCTTTTTTCCTGTTTTTTTATTCGTTTCTCTCTTTTTCCTGTTCTTTTTTCTTCCTTTTTTCCTTTTTTGTGTTTTCTGAAAAATGTTCTTAAATTTCAAGAAATGCTTGATTTATCATAAATTGTTCAACATTTCAAAAAATGTTTCAATTTTAAAATTGTATTCAGAAATTCAAAAAATGTTCGTGCTTTTCAAAAATTGTTAAGAAATTAAAAAATTGTTCAAAATTTCACAACTTCTCAAATTTTGTTCTGTATTACGAAAATTGTCTCAAATTTATAATAATATTTGGGTTTTCAATTTTTTTAGGAGTTTAAGAAAGGTTTGTGATTTTTAAAAATAATGTTCATGTTTTCAATTCTCGGATTTTAAAAATTGTTCGTACTTCAAATTTTAACTCCGCCTATGTTGTCTCAACATAGCCGGTCCCAAGCCCTGGTAAAGGAGGAGGGTTGTGATAGGCTTGGCGAGCCAACGTAAAAAGCCAGCCACTCTTATGAAGATGAAACCCAAAAGATTTTCGTTTGGGTATAACCCTCTAAGCGACGCGCCACATCGGGAACCCAGGTGTGGTGTCACATGGGCAAGGGCCGGGCCGCCACCCTTGGTGGAACATCATATCTTGATTTGGATACGGTGTCAAGTGAGCGAGGATCGGGTCGTCGCATCCTTAGTGGCGTGCTACATCGGCGGCCGGATGTAGTGGAAAATGAGCAAGGGTCTTCGCATTTGACTCGAAGAGTGCGAAGGGTAAGGAAGCTAGCCGAGCCTAGGAGGATTCGTTTACGTTACTGGAACATAGGCTCTCTGACAGGTAAGCTTCAGGAGCTAGTTGATGTAGCGATGAGGAGAAGTGTTGATATCCTTTGCGTCCAAGAAACCAAATGGATGTTGGGAAACGTTGCATGGAAAACAAAAACAATTCACGCACACGCAAGATCTATCAAGCAGATGCATAGCAACGAGAGGGGAGAGTGTGTCTACGTACCCTCGTAGACCGTAAGCGGAAGCGTTTGACAACGCGGTTGATGTAGTCGAATTTCTTTGCGTTCTAACCGACCGAGCACCGAACGTACGACACCTCCGCGTTCAACACACGTTCAGCTCGGTGACGTCCTCCGCCTTCTTGATCCGGAAAGACGGCGAGGTAGTGGATGAGTTCCGGCAACACAAGGTGTGGTGACGGTGATGGTGAAGCTATCTCCGCAGGGCTTCGCCTAAGCTCTATGAAAATATGACCGATGATGTAAACGGTGGAGGGGGCGCCGCACATGGCTAAGGGATTGTTGTTTTTGTGCTAGGCGCCCTCCCATATATATATAGGTGGGAGGGAGATGGGAGAGGCCAATGGGCGCCCCAAGTAGGTCTGAATCCTACTTGGGCTCCTGCCCTTGGCCGCCCCCTACCATATTTGCCGGAGGGGGGAGGAAAGGGGGAGAGGAAGGAAGGGGACGCTGAATCCCCCCTTTCGTTTCCCCACTAGGGCGGCTGCCATGGGGGGCGCGCTAGCCCCTTGTGAGCTGGTGTGCTCCCCTCTTATGGCCCAATAGGCCTGCTACCTCTTGAGCACTGCGTTGGTTTTCCCTAAAGAGGAAGGGATGATGCAGCAAAGTAGCGTAAGTATTTCCCTCAGTTTTTGAGAACCAAGGTATCAATCTAGTAGGAGGCTACGCGCGAGTCCCTCGTACCTGCACAATACAAATAAATCCTCGTAACCAACGCGAATAGGGGTTGTCAATCCCTACACTACCACTTACGAGAGTGAGATCTGATAGATATGATAAGATAATATTTTTGGTATTTTTGTGATAAAGATGCAAAGTAAAATAAAGGTAAAGTAAAAAAGCAAGGAAATAACTAAGTAGTAGGAGATCAATATGATAAAGATAGACCCGGGGGCCATAGGTTTCACTAGTGGCTTCTCTCGAAAGCATAAGTATTCTACAGTGGGTGACCAAATTACTGTTGAGCAATTGACAGAATTGAGCATAGTTATGAGAATATCGAGGTATGATCATGTATATAGGCATCACGTCTGAGACAAGTAGACCGACTCCTGCCTGCATCTACTACTATTACTCCACTCATCGACCGCTATCCAGCATGCATCTAGAGTATTAAGTTAAAAACAGAGTAACACCTTAAGCAAGATGACATGATGTAGAGGGATAGACTCATGCAATAAGAAGAAAACCCCATCTTGTTATCCTCGATGGCAACAATATAATACGTGCCTTGCTACCCCTACTGTCACTGGGAAAGGACACTGCTAGATTGAACCCAAAGCTAAGCACTTCTCCCATTGCAAGAAAGATCAATCTAGTAGGCCAAACCAAACTGATAATTCGAAGAGACTTGCAAAGATAACCAATCATACATAAAAGAATTCAGAGAAGATTCAATTATTATTCATAGATAGACTTGATCATAAACCCACAATTCATCGGTCTCAACAAACACACCGCGAAAATAAGATTACATCGAATAGATCTCCACAAGAGAAGGGGAGAACATTGTATTGAGATCCAAAAAGAGAGAAGAAGCCATCTAGGTACTAACTATGGACCCGTAGGTCTGAAGTAAACTACTCACACTTCATCGGAAGGGCTATGGTGTTGATGTAGAAGCCCTCCATGATCGATGCCCCCTCCAGTGGAGCTCCGGAATAGGCTTCAAGATGGGATCTCATGGATACAGAAAGTTGCGGCGGTGGAATTAGGTTTTTGGCTTTGTATCTGATCGTTTGGCGGTACGTAGGTATATATAGGAGGAAGGAGTACGTCGGTGGAGCAACAGGGGGCCCACGAGGGTGGAGGGCACGCTTGGTGGGGGTGGGCGCGCCCCCCTACCTCGTGGCCTCCTCTTTTGTGTCTTGACGTAGGGTCCAAGTCTCCCAGGTCTTGTTTTTTGAGAAAATCACGTTCCCGAAGGTTTCATTCCGTTTGGACTCCGTTTGATATTCCTTTTCTTTGAAACCCTAAAACATGCAAAAAACAGCAATTCTGGGTTGGGCCTCCGGTTAATAGGTTAGTCCCAAAAATAATATAAAAGTGGATAATAAAGCCCAATAATGTCCAAAACAGTAGATAATATAGCATGGAGCAATCAAAAATTATAGATACGTTCGAGACATATCAAGCATCCCCAAGCTTAATTCCTGCTCATCCTCGAGTAGGTAAATGATAAAAACGAAAATTTTGATGCGGAGTGCTACCTGGCATAATTTTAATGTAATTCTTCTTAATTGTGGTATGAATATTCAGATATGAAAGATTCAAGATAAAAGTTTAATATTGACATAAAAATAATAATACTTCAAGTATACTAACAAAGCAATTATGTCTTCTCAAAATAACACGGCCAAATAAAGTTATCCCTACAAAATCATATAGTCTGGCTATGCTCCATCTTCACCACATAAAATATTTAAATAATGCACAACCCCGATGACAAGCCAAGCAATTGTTTCATACTTCTGACATTCTCAAAACTTTTTCAATTTTCACGCAATACATGAGCGTGAGCCATGGATATAACACTATAGGTGGAATAGAATGGTGGTTGTGGAGAAGACAAAAAGAGGAGAAGATAGTCTCACATCAACTAGGCGTATCAACGGGCTATGGAGATGCCCATCAATAGATATCAATGTGAGTGAGTAGGGATTGCCATGCAACGGATGCACTAGAGCTATAAGTATATGAAAGCTCAAAAAGAAACTAAGTGGGTGTGCATCCAACTTGCTTGCTCATGAAGACCTAGGGCATTTTGAGGAAGCCCATCATTGGAATATACAAGCCAAGTTCTATAATTAAAAATTCCCACTAGTGATAACATGAGAGACTTTCTACTATGAATATCATGGTGCTACTTTGAAGCACAAGTGTGGTAAAAGGATAGTAACATTGTCCCTTCTCTCTTTTTCTCTCATTTTTTTATTTGGGCCTTTTCTCTTTTTTATGGCCTCTTTTCTTTCTCTTTTTTTATTTTTTTTTCATCCGGAGTCTCATCCCGACCTGTGGGGGAATCATAGTTCCATCATCCTTTTCTCACTGGGACAATGCTCTAATAATGATGATCATCACACTTTTATTTTTCTTACAACTCAATAATTACTACTCGATACTTAGAACAAGATATGACTCTATATGAATGCCTCCGGCGGTGTACCGGGATATGCAATGATGCATGAGTGACACGTATGAAAGAATTATGAATGGTGGCTTTGCCACAAATACGATGTCAACTACATGATCATGCTAAGCAATATGACAATGATGGAGTGTGTCATAATAAACGGAACGGTGGAAAGTTGCATAGCAATATATCTCGGAATGGCTATGGAAATGCCATAATAGATAGGTATGGTGGCTGTTTTGAGGAAGGTATATGGTGGGTGTATGATACCGGCGAAAGGTGCGCGGTATTAGAGAGGCTAGCAAAGGTGGAAGGGTGAGAGTGTGTATAATCCATGGACTCAACATTAGTCATAAAGAACTCATATACTTATTGCAAAAATCTACAAGTCATCAAAGCAAAGTATTACGCGCATGCTCCTAGGGGGATAGATTGGTAGGAAAAGACCATCGCTCGTCCCGACCGCCACTCATAAGGAAGACAATCAATAAATAAATCATGCTCCGACTTCGTCACATAACAGTTCACCATACGTGCATGCTACGGGAATCACAAACCTTAACACAAGTATTTCTCAAATTCACAACTACTCAACTAGCACAACTTTAATATCACCATCTTCATATCTCAAAACAATTATCAAGCATCAAACTTCTCATAGTATTCAACACACTCATAAGAAAGTTTTATTATTAATCTTGTATACCAAGCATATTAGGATTTTAAGCAAATTGCCATGCTATTTAAGACTCTCAAAAATCTAAGTGAAGCATGAGAGATCAATAGTTTCTATGAAACAAATCCACCACCGTGCACTAAAAGATATAAGTGAAGTACTAGAGCAAAACTACATAACTCAAAAGATATAAGTGAAGCACATAGAGTATTCTAACAAATTCCAAATCATGTATGGCTCTCTCAAAAGGTGTGTACAGCAAGGATGATTGTGGTAAACTAACAAATAAAGACTCAAATCATACAAGATGCTCCAAGCAAAACACATATCATGTGGTGAATAAAAATATAGCTCCAAGTAAAGTTACCGATAGAAGTAAACGAAAGAGGGGATGCCTTCCGGGGCATCCCCAAGCTTTGGATTTTAGGTGTCCTTATATTATCTTGGGGGTGCCATGGGCATCCCCAAGCTTAGGCTCTTTCCACTCCTTGTTCCATAATCCATCAAATCTTTACCCAAAACTTGAAAACTTCACAACACAAAACTCAAAGTAGAAAATCTCGTGAGCTCCGTTAGCGAAAGAAAATAAAAGACCACTTCAAGGTACTGTAATGAACTAATTATTTATTTATATTGGTGTTATACCTACTGTATTCCAACTTCTATATGGTTTATAAACTATTTTACTAGCCATAGATTCATCAAAATAAGCAAACAACACACGAAAAACAGAATCTGTCAAAAACAGAACAGTCTGTAGTAATCTGTAGCTAGCGCAAGATCTGGAACCCAAAAATTCTAAAATAAATTTATAGACGTGAGGAATTTATCTATTAACCATATGCAAAAATAATTAACTAAATAGCACTCTCCAAATAAAAATGGAAGCAGTTCTCGTGAGCGCTAAAGTTTCTGTTTTTTACAGCAAGTGTAACAAGACTTTCCCCAAATCTTCCCAACGGTTCTACTTGGCATAAACACTGATTAAACACAAAAAACACAACCAAATCAGAGTCTAGATAAATTATTTATTACTAAACAGGAGCAAAAAGCAAGGAATAAAAATAAAATTAGGTTGCCTCCCAACAAGTAACGCCCCTAGCTAGGCATAACAAGCAAGGATAGATCTAGGTATTGCCATGTTTGGTAGGCAATCCATAAGTGGCTCTCATAATAGATTCATAAGGTAATTTAATTTTCTTTCTAGGAAAGTGTTCCATGCCTTTCCTTAACGTAAATTTGAATCTAATATTTCCTTCCTTCATATCAATAATTGCACCAATCGTTCTAAGGAAAGCTCTACCAAGAATAATAGGACATGAAGGATTGCAATCTATGTCAAGAACAATAAAATCTACGGGCACATAATTCCTATTTGCAACAATAAGAACATCATTGATTCTTCCCATTGGTTTCTTAATAGTGGAATCCGCAAGGTGCAAGTTTAGAGAGCAATCATCGAAATCACGGAAACCTAACAAATCACACAAAGTCTTTGGAATCGTGGAAACACTAGCACCCAAATCACATAAAGCATAACATTCATGATCTTTAATTTTAATTTTAATAGTTGGTTCCCACTCATCATAAAGTTTTTTAGGGATAGAAACTTCCAATTCAAGTTTTTCTTCATAAGATTGCATCAAGGCATCAACGATATGTTTAGTAAACTCTTTATTTTGACTATAAGCATGAGGAGAATTTAGCATGGATTTTAACAAGGAAATACAATCAATCAAAGAGCAATTTTCATAGTTAAATTCCTTGAAATCCATAATAGCGGGTTTAGCAACATCTAGGGTTTTAATTTCTTCAATCCCACTTTTATCAATTTTAGCATCAAGATCAACAAATTCCGAATTATTGGAACGCCTTCTAGGTAAAGGTGGATCATATTCAGTCCCATCATTATCAAGATTCATATTGCAAAACAAAGATTTAATAGGGGACACACCAATAACTTTTAGATCTTCATCTTTATTTTCATAGGAACTAGAAGAACACTGAAAGGATCGATATGGTTGACTAGAGGGGGGGGTTGAATAGGCAACTAACAGTTTTTAGCTTTTCTTTAACAATTTAAACTTTGCATCAAAGTAGGTTGTCTAGATATGCAACTAGGTGAGCAACCTATATGATGCAACAAGGATAGGAACACAAGCAAGCAAGAGATATGACACAAATATGCTTGCGCAAGTAAAGGCACGAGATGACCAAGAGTGGAGACGGTGGAGACGAGGATGTGTTACCAAAGTTCCTTCCTTTTGAGGGGAAGTATGTCTCCGTTGGAGCGGTGTGGAGGCACAATGGTCCCCAAGAAGCCACTAGGGCCACCGTATTCTCCTCATGCCCTCACACAATGTGAGATGCCGTGATTCCACTATTGGTGCCCTTGGAGGCGGCGACTGAACCTTTACAAACAAGGTTGGGGCAATCTCCACAACTCAATTGGAGGCTCCCAACGACACCACGAGGCTTCACCACAATGGACTATGGCTCCGCGGTGACCTCAACCGTTTAGGATGCTCAAACACCCAAGAGTAACAAGATCCGCAAGGGATTAGTGGGGGGAATCAAATTTCTCTTGGTGGAAGTGTGGATCGAGGCCTTCTCAACCACTCCCGAGCAAATCAACAAGTTTGATTGGCTAGGGAGTGAGATCGGGCAAAAATGGAGCTTAGAGCAACAATGGAGCTTAGGGTTGGAAGAGATAAGTCAACGGGGAAGAAGGGGACCCCTTATATAGTGGGGGACAAAGATCCAACTGTTATCCACCAACCAGCCCGCGGCCAGCGGTACTACAGCTTTAGGCCAGCGGCACTACTGCAGGGCCGCGCGGTACTACCGCTTGCTGCCAAGCGGTACTACCGCACGGTCATGCGGTACAACCGTACAGGCCCGCGGTACTGCCGCAACACCAGCAACAGCAAGGTCAGACCTGAAGCACCCGAACTGAGGGCGGTACTTCCACGAGAGCGGTACTACCGCGCTGCCTTGCGGTACTACCACAAGCAGGAATCCCCTATCCAGGGGGAAGGAAACATCCGTGCCTACTTCCGCAAAGAAACGGAAGAAGCAAAAACCCGACACGGTACTACTGCCGAGGGGCGATACTACTGCCTGACAACATAGCACGGTACTACTGCGGAGCGAAAGCGGTACTACCGTGGTAGGCGCGAATGTAAAAAAATTACATCCGCCCCTACTACCCCAAGGGGGCGGTACTAGCCGGTGGGCAACGGTAGTGCAGCTTCAGGGGAGCGGTACTACCGTGGGCACCTGCGGTACTACCGAGCCGCTGCACGGTACTACCGCTGGTGCCTACAGTACTACCGCTCACCTAGGAGCAGTACTACCGCGAGCCAACACAGCAGCAAAAAACAAGGAGGCGAGAAAGCGGAGGATGCTCCAAGGGAAAGGAGAGGACTAGAAAGAGACATGTACGTGATGATTCCACCCAAACCTTTCCGACGCGGACCCCCTCTTAATAGTACAGCTTTCCTATGACTCAAATCCACCAAAAAGAAACGTAGAAAAGACGCCATCTTCAACAGTCTTTGAGGGGCACCTAACCGTCTTGTGCCTAGCGATGAAATGTCTGGGATACTCAAGGCACACGATTAGTCCGCAAACGCGTTGTCATCAATCACCAAAACACCTTAGGGATAAATATGCCCTTACAATCTCCCCCTTTTTGGTGGATTGATGACAATACGGGATTTGCCCAAGGGAAATAATATTTAGCAACCGCAAACCCCTCCTCTCTAGAATATAGACGGGCTCCCCCTAGATGTGTGCCAACTAGATGGGTGCTTTGGACTGCACGGCACACATACTAGGATCAAAGCTCCCCCTATATTATAGAGACAAGGCATATCTAGTAATAGGAAGGCTAACACTAGACAATATAGCACAAACATAAGTTAACTAAGATAGGTAGAGTGCATATGTTTTACACCATATGAAGGATAAGACTCGAAGGCACAAACCAAACAAAAGCAAACAAGGCAAACGAGGTTCAAACGACAAAGCAAACACACCAAGCATGACACAACACAAATCCCTACACTCTCTCCCCCTTTGGCATCGAGACGCCAAAAAGGCAGAGAGGACACCTACACACACGGGGTGGCTCAGGCAGAGAAGTCATCCCATTGCTCCTCGTGCTCCTCGTCAAACTCAGCGGCGGGGACGGACTCCTCGATGTCCTCCTCTGAACTGGTCCACTTGTACCCCTGCTTCGCCATCCAGGCAGCCTTTAGCGTGATGACGTCCTGAGAACCGCCAGAGACATCCTCTCCAAAGAGCCTCATAACCTTCTTGTCACGGCGGCGACTCTCCTTGTCTGCCACGTGAGTCCTGTATTGTCCCTTTGCCTGCTTGCAGAAGAGAGTCTTCATCTTGTCCTTTAATTTCTTGGCCCACGACGGCTCAGAGGAAGGTGTGGTAGACCTAGCAGCACGGTCCTCAGCAACATTCTCAGCAGCAGCCTCCTCCTCACCAACAGCCCTCCTAGCAGAAGAGGCCTCAGCACGGGTAGTGGTGTTGGCCCAGTTGGGCTTGACGCGGAGACTGATGGACTCATGCCGAATCCAGTCTGGAGCAAGGAACTCATCACCAGGGTACATCTTCTCCCAAGCTGTGGAGAGCAACAGAAACAGGTACGGTCCATAGATAGGTACCTTGCGAGTGAACACCGCAAACCGAAGCTCACACCACATGATGTGTGAGACACCAAGTGGCTAAGTCTGAGATGAACGTGCCTCTGCACACAGGAGCAACATGTCCACTAGATAAGAATGAACCTTGTCCTTGTCGCCAATGCGTGGGAACAGAGTGTTGCGGAAGATGCGATGCATGATATCCAGAAAGGAGTTCAGCACCCAGGTCGACTTGCCATTGGGGAGCACCTTCCCAACAAGGAATGGCTGAAGCAGGTTCTTGTTAGCAGACTCAGAGTTGGCGTGGGGGCGAACACCAACGGGTGTGTGAAGCCCGTCATCGGGAATGTGAAGCAGATCCATGAACTCCTTCCATGTAGCAGACAGCTGACGGCCGTTGGTCATCCAGGTCATCCTCCGCTCATCCCCGGGATGAAAGTAAACAGAGGCAAAGAACTGACAGATAAGCTCAGGATCATAGTCGAGGTGAAAGGAGATCACAGGATCAATAGCAAACTGCTCCACCAAGTCCAGAGCCTCTCCAAAATAGTCACGAAACTTGTCCTTCCGCATGTGATTCATGTCTATCCACTTGACATCCACGAAGGTATTCTGCTTGTTCTTGATCACATCCAGATAGATGAGAGCCTGTTGCTTGGTCCAGAACAACTCGGTGCCTCTGAGGACAGCCCGAGGATTCACATAGGGATTGATCTTCCGGCGTTCGACATACTCATTGACTGAAATCTCGTCCATGCCCTTAGCAGGTTCCTTTTGCTTGCTGGCAGTGGTCTTGACATTGCGCTTGGGGGCATTAGAGCCCTCTGGTGCTTCATCTTGGGGATTGCGCAGACGCTTGGAGCCAGTGTCATGACTGGGATTGGAACGGCGAGAGCCACCACTTGAGACACAAAGCGCAAAACACACACGACAAGCAAGAAGGATCAATGCAAAGACCACAACAAAGCAAAAAAACATGCAGAGAGCACACAAGATAATTGCCATGAGAGAGATTTGACCCCTACGGTAGTACTGCCAAGTGCTGCGGTACTAAGATAGTAGTACCGCTCTTAGTCGCGGTAGTACCGTGTAAGGTCACGGTAGTACCGGGTCTAGGAGCGGTAGTAGGATCTTAGTGCCACAGCTAGCGCGGTAGTACCGCGTCTGATGGGCGGTAGTACCGCACGAGCTAGCGCGGTAGTACCACACCTGATGGGCGGTAGTACCGCACATGAGACACGGTAGTACCGCACCGCGTCAGATCCGAACAAGTTCAAATCTGAGAAAAGCCTATGAAACTGCGGCGGTACTACGGTTGGACAAATCTACCACAAGACAACATATCAAGTATGATTCCTATGCAACACGACTCTCCTACATCCTACTCTCGCACAGATTTGGCCTAAAATCTCAAGAACAACAAGCATCTCCCCAAAAACCTAGAAGCAAGAGAACAACCAAGAAAAAGAGGGATTTGGGGAAAAACCTTGGTCCATGGCAAGAGGAAGTGGTGGGGAACGATCCCACCGGTCGGAATCCGAGGAGAGTGGCCGAAGACGGAGATCCGGCGAGGACCTCCAGCGACGTTCTTGAGCAAGAGAGAGAGAGACGTGGGGAAGAGACGAGTGAATGGGTATGGGGAGTTGGAACTCCCCTGCCCGAGTCATAACCCCCACGCTCACTCGATGGTGCGGTAGTACCGTGCCTCATCGCGGTAGTATCGCTCGGCAGAAGTACCGCAGCCGAGCGGTAGTACCGCGCTCTGGCACGGTAGTACCGTGCCTCTCAAAGCGGTAGTACTGCGGCAAGCCGCGGCAGTACCGTGGGCTCAAGAAGATGCACGTTTCAAGCACACGAAAAAGAGGTCTTTGCACAAACACTCCGAGGCAACACGACACCACAAGACCACGCTACACACAAAGGCAGAAAGGCAAACGACAAAACGAAACAACCACGAGACACCACCTCTCTAAAGAGAGGGCGGTGGCCGTAGCCACCTATGTTTGAGTCAATTGGTATGGCACCGCGAAGAATTATCCTTGGGCTCATGACTAAAACTCATCTTTGAAGCACAAGTACCATCAAACATGGCTAATGTGAAAGACTTGATCAATTTATGCATAATGGGGGGAGGGAGAGTTCATTGAGAGAACAACACTCCCCCTATGTCCATGCCTACATCTAAACAAGACAACAAGTTGAGTATGGTGGGGTGTGCAAGGGTTCAAGCAATATTGCTCGAATCAATGATATTTAGCTCATGCCTTAACTCGCGAAATCTTGCTTCATCCAAGGGCTTCGTGAAAATATCTGCAAGGTTATCATGAGTGTTGACATAGTTGAGCTCGATCTCTCCTCGCCTAATGTGATCCCAGATGAAGTGATACCGGATCTCAATATGCTTCGTCTTGAAGTGTTGCACCGGGTTGAGAGAGATCTTGATGGCACTTTCATTGTCACACCAAAGAGGCACTTTGTCACAAATGACACAGTAATCCTTTAAAGTTTGCCTCATCCATAAGAGTTGTGCACAACAACTACCGGCCGCCACATACTCTGCTTCGGTGGACGAGAGAGACACACAACTTTGCTTTTTGGAAGACCAACTTACCAAAGAGCAACCAAGGAATTGGCACCCTCCGGAAGTGGACTTCCTATCCACTTTGTCTCCCGCCCAATCGGAATCCGAATACCCTACAAGCTTGAAGTTTTCTCCTCTTGGGTACCATAAGCCAAAGTTTGGGTATGAGCCAAATATCGAAAGATTCATTTGACCGCCACATAGTGACTTTCCTTAGGTGCGTCTTGAAACCATGCACAAATTCCCACACTCAACATGATATCCGGTCTAGATGCACAAAGGTAGAGCAAGGAGCCTATCATGGAATGATATACCTTTTGATCCACCGCTTTACCATTGGGATCTATGTCAAGTTGGCACTTGGTGGGCATTGGAGTGGAAGCCGGCTTGACATCACTTAGCTTGAATCTCTTGAGCATGTCTTGAGTGTATTTGGCTTGATTTATGAAGGTTCCTTCTCTTCTTTGCTTCACTTCGAACCCTAGAAAGAACTTCAACTCTCCCATGGAAGACATCTCGAACTTTGAGGTCATGAGAGCGGCAAATTCCTCATTGTAAGCTTCGTTAGGGGAACCAAAGATAATATCATCAACATATAATTGGCACACAAACAACTCCCCTTTGACCTTCTTAGTAAAAAGAGTGGGGTCGATTAGCCCAACTTCAAAACCACGATCTTGTAGCAACTAGGTAAGGTGGTCATACCATGCACGTGGGGCTTGTTTAAGGCCATAGAGTGCCTTATCGAGTTGATACACATGATCGGGAAAGTAGGGATCCTCTAACCCGGGGGCTTGCTTGACATAAACCAATTCATTAATTGGACCATTAAGAAAAGCACTCTTCACATCCATTTGTTGTAACTTAAAGTTATGATGAGAAGCATATGCAATCAACATGCGAATGGATTCAAGACGAGCAACGGGAGCAAAGGTTTCACCATAGTCGATACCCTCGACTTGGGAGTAGCCTTGTGCTACCAAACGAGCCTTGTTGTGAATGATAATCCCATGGGCATCTTGCTTGTTCTTAAATATCCACTTGGTTCCAATGACATTGTGGTTCCCCGTCGGTCTTGGCACCAATATCCACACTTTGTTGCGCTCGAAGTTGTTGAGTTCTTCATGCATGGCATTGAGCCAATCCGGATCTTCGAGCGCCTCATAGACCTTGTGGGGTTCGGCACAAGAGACAAACGCGTGATGCTCACAATAGTTTGCTAATTGTCTACGAGTGCTTACCCCCTTTCTTAAGCTTCCAAGCACATTCGTCATGAGATGATCCTTGGTGGAGAGCTTGGAAGCAACCTTGGCGGCACGACGCTCCAATTCCTCCTCGGGGGTGTGACGAGGAGTGGTCACTTGATCATCTTGAGCTTCGTCTTGAGCTTGTTCTTGTTCTTGAACTTGCTCGGAGGAGAGAACTTGACCTTGGGCGTCACTTGATGTGTCAACACCATCTTGAGCATGATCTTGCCCTTGGTCATGTTCTTGAGGATGAGCCAATCCGGATCTTCGAGCGCCTCATAGACCTTGTGGGGTTCGGCACAAGAGACAAACGCGTGATGCTCACAATAGTTTGCTAATTGTCTACGAGTGCTTACCCCCTTTCTTAAGCTTCCAAGCACATTCATCATGAGATGATCCTTGGTGGAGAGCTTGGAAGAAACCTTGGCGGCACGACGCTCCAATTCCTCCTCGGGGGTGTGACGAGGAGTGGTCACTTGATCATCTTGAGCTTCGTCTTGAGCTTGTTCTTGTTCTTGAACTTGCTCGGAGGAGAGAACTTGACCTTGGGTGTCACTTGATGTGTCAACACCGTCTTGAGCATGATCTTGCCCATGGTCATGTTCTTGAGGATGAGGGCCTTCATGTTGTTCTTCGGAAGCATGTGGGCCTTGGGTTGGTGATGGCTCCACTTGAGTGGAGCATTGTCCTTCTCCTTCGGCCACAAGGGGTTCCTCAATGGGTAGTATAAAGCCAACACCCATTCTTCTTATGGCTTGAGGAGGAATTTCATCACCTACATCACAAGTGTCACTTTGCTCCACTTGGGAGTCGTTATTCTCATCAAACTCCATGTTACACGTCTCCTCAATAAGTCCCGTGGATTTATTGAGGACACAGTAAGCATGAGAGTTTGTAGCATAACCAACAAATATGCCCTCATAAGCTCTAGCCTCAAATTTAGACAACCGAACACCTTTCTTGAGAATGAAACACTTACACCCGAACACCCGAAAGTACTTGAGGTTGGGCTTGTTACCGGTGAGTATCTCATATGGAGTCTTGTTCAAGCCCTTGCGGAGGTAGAGCCGATTGGATGCATGACACGCGGTGTTGATGGCTTCGGCCCAAAAGTTGTACGGAGACTTGAACTCCGCCATCATGGTCCTTGCCGCATCCATCAATGTCTGGTTCTTCCTCTCCGCAACATTGTTTTGTTGAGGGGTGTAAGGTGCGGAATATTGATGCTTGATCCCCTCATCACTAAGAAACTCATCCAAGGTGTAGTTCTTGAACTCGGTGCCGTTGTCACTTCTTATTGTCAAGATCTTTGCATTGTGTTGACGTTGTGCTTCATTTGCAAAGTCAATGACGATTTTTTGGGTCTCGCTCTTCCTCTTGAAGAAATACACCCAAGTATATCTTGAGTAGTCATCCACAATCACCAAGCAATACTTCCTACCCCCAAGACTATCGAAGGATGGAGGCCCAAAGAGATCCAAGTGAAGGAGCTCCAAAGGCCTCTTTGAGTAAATGATAGTCGTGGGAGGGTGAGCCTTCTCATGTAGCTTTCCTTTGATACAAGCACTGCAAGCACGATCTTCGGCAAAACTAACATTCGTTAGTCCACGGACATGGTCCCCCTTGAGAAGACTTTGCAAAGATCTCATATTGACATGGGCTAGACGGTGATGCCAAAGCCATCCCACATTAACTTTAGCCATTAGGCATGTCGCGGTCTTAGTGGGTCGCTCTGAAAAGTTAATCACATATAGACCGTTCTCGACATGCCCAACAAAGGCTAATTTAAGAGTCTTGCTCCACAAGAGGGCCATGGTATCGATATCAAAGAAAGTGGCAAAGCCCATGATTGCAAGTTGACAAACGGAAAGTAAATTGTATGCAAGGGACTCAACAAGCATGACCTTCTCGATCGTGAGATCATGAGAGATGACCACCTTGCCAAGTCCCAATACCTTAGAAGATGAGGCGTCACCCCACTCGACATTGGTGGGCATAGATGGAATCTTGTGCAGGTCCACCACCAAGTCCTTGCTTCCGGTCATATGATTTGTAGCTCCGCTATCGAGCAACCATGATCCCCCACCGGAAGAAAACACCTACAAGAGATCAATGCTTGGTTTTAGGTACCCATTTAGTAATGGGTCCTTTGATGTTAGTAACAAGGGTCTTTGGAAGCCAAATAGACCATTCAATGTATTCATGAGGAGAACCAACGAATTTGGCAAAGACATGCCCATCACTAGCACGGCATAACATATAAGAAGGATTAAAGTCGCCGGCTTTGACGAGAGGAGTGGCATTGCCCTTTTTGACAGCGCCACCCTTCGCATTGTTCTTCTTCTCCTTGGAAGCACTCTATCCCTCCTTCACAAACGTTTGCATGAGAGGAGGAGGTCGTTTGGTCTTGTCATTCTTCTTCTTCTTCTTGGACTCGAGCACGTACCCAACCCCTTCCTTGGCCACAACTCCCTTTTGGTTGATCAAGAGGTCATTGAGGTTCTTCTTGCCTTGTATGCAAGTCGCAAGACCTCTCTCAAGTTGCCCCTTTAGCTTAGCATTCTCCTCAAAAAGATGCACATGCTCACAACACGGGTTAGTAGCATTTGCATTATCAATTAACATCATACGAGGAAAAGTGGCTTTTTCCTTGGTTAGCTTTACTTGAAGTTGATCATGAGACTCTTTGAGGCTAGCATGAGCACCCTTCAAGACCTTGTGAGCCTAGTCAAGTAGATCAAACTCCTCTTTGAGTCTAGCAAGATCAACCTCAAGTTCGGCCTTCTCGGAGTTTAGCACATGAGAAACAATGAGAACATGATCATAATCTTTCTTTAACTTAGCATGATCAACATTGTGTGACTCCTCAAGAGCCAAACGAAGACCACACTCTTCCTCAAGAGCATTGGAAAGATCTGAAATCTCATCGGCATAGTCACGACTATGCCCTTCCATCTTAGTGATGGTATCTTTGTGAGCCTGGATCATGTCATTGGCTTCACCAAGTTGCTCAAAGAGAGCAACAAAGTGCTTCTTGGATTTACCCTTAAGTTTGCCCATAAAGGCCTCAAACTCATTTGCCTCCACATTAGCTCCCTCATGTTCATCAATGCTATCCGTCGAAGAAGGATGATTAATGATGGTAGTTTTGATGTTGGGGGTTACCTTGTTGGTGGCTTTAGCCATGAGGCACTTGGCGGTGATGCTCTCATTGGGTGAGTCGAAGAGAGACACCTGTGGAGTCATCGCAATGGTAACTGAGTCCATGGCAGCCAACTCACCATCTTCATCATCGTCATCATCCTCACTGTACTCTTCTTGTACCACCAATGCCTTGGGAGGAGTCTTCTTGGTGAAGTTGCTCTTGTTGGGAAAGGACTTGGCCTTGTCCTTTCGTATGAGCTTGCCACCATTGTCTTCCCTCTTCTCATACAGGCACTCCACAACAAAATGACTCACATTGCCACAATTGTAGCAAGTCCTCACACGTTGCTTGCTCTTCGTGCCACTTGAGTTGTTTTTGTTAAAGTTTGGCCTTGAGTTTTTCTTGCTCCAAAATTTCCTTGAACCGAGTGCCATGTGTTCATGATATGCATACTTTGTATCTTCAGGGTTGCTCTCCTCTTCTTCCTCCTCTTCTTCTTCAATGGAGATCTTGGCCTTCAATGCAAGGTTGGGCTTCTTTGCCCTTTGAGAATGAAGCACCGCATTGTCGGCGGTCTTGTCCAAAACATTCATGGCCACAAACTCATCCAACACTTCGCTTGAGGTCAAAGTGTGGAAGTCCGGTCTTTGACGAATGACGGAGGACATGGCCTTGTGGTAGGGCATCATTTCCTTGAGGAATTTGCGCTTGATCCAATTGTCATCCATGTCCTTGCTCCCGTGATCTCGGAGTGAGACCACGAGTTTGATTACTCTCCGATAAAGCTCACGAGGTTCTTCATCTTCTTTCATTGCAAACTCATCGGCCTCATCTTGCACCACTTCATAGTTGGAGCGTTGAATGCTTGTGCTTCCCCGGTAGAGAGAGACAACACAACTCCATGCGTCTTTGGCCAAGGCGAAGGGCCGAAGATGAGGTAGATCTTCGGGTGGGATTGCATCTTGAATGATGAAGAGAGCATTCTCATTGAATTGATTATCCGCGGCTTCTCGAGGAGTGAAATTGCTTGGATCATGCGGATAGAAACCTTCTTCAATGATTCTCCAAAGATTAGTGTTCACATGATTTAAATGACGTTTAAAGCGGTAAACCCAAGAATCAAAGTCCTCATTTTTCACAATCTTAGGGGGAGGACCGGCATGATTCAAATGAGTGGAAGGAACCGGTCCACCATAAACAAGTGGTGGTTCCACATGAGCAAAGATACTAGTGCCATTCTTACCACTAGAAGAAGGAGCCTTTTCACTACTAGCTTCCCCCTTATCGGAGGTAGCATCCGTCACCTTGTCGATGGGATTACCCACTTTCATCGGTGCGATGGATAGTTTAAGCCCTTCAAGGAATTTAGTAAACATGCTTTCAACCTCGGTCGTCATGGAGGTCTTCAATGTCTCCAAGTCCATATTGAACTCCTCACGAGAGACCGAGGTTTCCCCATCGCCCGTAGACGAGATCGGATTCACACCGGAGTGTTCCTCCACACCGTCTATGGTATCAACCATACTATTCGGACGGTAAAGTCCTTAATAAAGAGACGAGGCTCTGATACCAATTGAAAGGATCGATATGGTTGACTAGAGGGGGGTGAATAGGCAACTAACAATTTTTAGCTTTTCTTTAACAATTTAAACTTTGCATCAAAGTAGGTTGTCTAGATATGCAACTAGGTGAGCAACCTATATGATGCAACAAGCATAGGAACACAAGCAAGTAAGAGATATGACACAAATAAGCTTGCACAAGTAAAGGCACGAGATGACCAAGAGTGGAGACGGTGGAGACGAGGATGTGTTACCGAAGTTCCTTCCCTTTGAGGGGAAGTACGTCTCCATTGGAGCGGTGTGGAGGCACAATGCTCCCCAAGAAGCCACTAGGGCCACCGTATTCTCCTCACGCCCTCACACAATGTGAGATGCCGTGATTCCACTATTGGTGCCCTTGGAGGCGGCGACCGAACCTTTACAAACAAGGTTGGGGCAATCTCCACAACTCAATTGGAGGCTCCCAACGACACCACAAGGCTTCACCACAATGGACTATGGCTCCACGGTGACCTCAACCGTCTAGGATGCTCAAACACCCAAGAGTAACAATATCCGCAAGGGATTAGTGGGGGGAATCAAATTTCTCTTGGTGGAAGTGTGGATTGAGGCCTTCTCAACCACTCCCGAGCAAATCAACAAGTTTGATTGGCTAGGGAGTGAGATCGGGCGAAAATGGAGCTTAGAGCAACAATGGAGCTTAGGGTTGGAAGAGATAAGTCAACGGGGAAGAAGGGGACCCCTTATATAGTGGGGGACAAAGATCCAACCGTTATCCACCAACCAGCCCGCGGCCAGCGGTACCACCGCTCCAGGCCAGCGGTACTACCGCAGGGCCGCGCGGTACTACTGCTTGCTGCCAAGCGGTACTACCGCACGGTCATGCGGTACAACCGTACATGCCCGCGGTACTGCCGCAACACCAGCAACAGCAAGGTCAGACCTAAAGCACCCGAGCTGAGGGCAGTACTTCCGCGAGTGCGATACTACCGTGCTGCCTTGCGGTACTACCGCAAGCAGGAATCCCCTAGCCAGGGGGAAGGAAATATACGTGCCTACTTCCGCAAAGAAACGGAAGAAGCAAAAACCCGACACAGTACTACTACCGAGGGGCGGTACTACTGCCTGACAACATAGCACGGTACTACCGTGGTAGGCGCGGATGTAAAAAATTACATCCGCCCCTACTACCGCAAGGGAGCGGTACTAGCCTGGTGGGCAACGGTAGTGCAGCTTCAGGGGAGCGGTACTACCGTCGGCACCTGCGGTACTACCGCACCGCAGCATGGTACTACCGCTGGTGCCTACGGTACTACCGCTCACCTGGGAGCAGTACTACCGCGAGCCAACACAGCAGCCAAAAACAAGGAGGCGAGAAAGCGGAGGATGCTCCAAGGGAAAGGAGGGGACTAGAAAGAGATGTGTACGTGATGATTCCACCCAAACCTTTCCGACGCGGACCCCCTCTTAATAGTACGGCTTTCCTACGACTCAAATCCACCAAAAAGAAACGTAGAAAAGACGCCGTCTTTAATAGTCCTCGAGGGGCACCCAACCGTCTTGTGCCTAGCTATGAAATGTCTGGGATACTCAAGGCACATGATTAGTCCGCAAACGCGTTGTCATCAATCACCAAAACACCTTAGGGATAAATATGCCCTTACAAACACGCTCTTATAAAGGCATCTTTCTTAGCACGCATCCTAGCGGTTCTTTCTTTGCACTCATCAATGGAAATTCTCATGGCTTTGAGAGACTCATTGATATCATGCTTAGGTGGAATAGATCTAAGTTTCAAAGAATCAACATCAAGAAAAATTCTATCAACGTTCCTAGCCAACTCATCAATCTTAAGCAATTTTTCTTCAATCAAAGCATTAAAGTTCTTTTGTGAAGTGATAAATTCTTTAATATTAGATTAAAAATCAGAGGGCATCTTATTATAATTTCCATAAGAATTGTTGTAGGAATTACCATAATTATTAGAGGGATTACTAGGATAAGGCCTAGGATTAAAATTTCCTCTATACGCGTTGTTACCAAAATTGTTCCTACCAACAAAATTCACATCCATAGATTCATTATTATTCTCAATCAAAGTAGACAAGGGCATATCGTTAGGATCAGAAGAAACACTCTTATTAGCAAATAATTTCATAAGTTCATCCATCTTTCCACTCAAAACATTAATTTCTTCTATCGCATGCACCTTTTTATTAGTAGATCTTTCAGTATGCCATTGAGAATAATTAACCATAATATTATCTAGAAGTTTAGTAGCTCTAAAGTGATTTCCATAAAAGTGCCTCCCGCGGCCGAATCTAAAAGATTTCTAGAAGCAAAATTCAATCCGGCATAAATTTTTTGTATAAGCATCCACAAATTTAAACCATGAGTAGGGCAATTACGTATCATTAGTTTCATTCTCTCCCAAGCTTGTGCAACATGTTCATGATCAAGTTGCTTAAAATTCATAATATCGTTTCTAAGAGAGATGATCTTAGCAGGAGGAAAATACTTAGAGATAAAAGCATCTTTGCACTTGTTCCATGAATCAATACTATTTTTAGGCAAAGACAAAAACCAAGCTTTAGCACGATCTCTAAGCGAAAAAGGAAATAGCTTCGATTTAACAATATCATTATCCACATCTTTCTTCTTTTGCATGTCACACAAATCAACGAAGCTATTTAGATGGGTAGCGACATCTTCACTAGGAAGGCCGGAAAACGGATCTTTCATGACAAGATTCAGCAAAGTAGTATTAATTTCACAAGATTCAGCATCGGTAAGAGGAGCAATCAGAGTGCTAATAAAATCATTGTTGTTGGTATTGGTGAAGTCACACAATTTAGTATTATCTTGAGCCATCGCGACAAGCAAGCAAACTAACACACAAGCAAACAAAAAACAAGCGGGCAAAAAGAGGCAAATAGAGAAAGAGAGGGAGGATAGAGAGAGAGAGGGCGAATAAAACGGCAAGGGTGAAGTGGGGGAGAGGAAAACGAGAGGCAAATGGAAAATAATGTAATGCAGTAGATAAGGGTATGTGATGGGTACTTGGTATGTTGACTTTTGCGTAGACCTCCCCGGCAATGGCGCCAGAAATCCTTCTTGCTACCTCTTGAGCACTGCCTAGGTTTTCCCCAAAGAGGAAGGGATGATGCAACAAAGTAGGTAAGTATTTCCCTCAGTTTTTGAGAACCAAGGTATCAATCCAGTAGGAGGCTACGCGCGAGTCCCTTGTACCTGCACAATACAAATAAATCCTCGCAACCAACGCGAATAGGGGTTGTCAATCCCTACACGGCCACTTACGAGAGTGAGATCTGATAGATGTGATAAGATAATATTTTTGGTATTTTTGTGATAAAGATGCAAAGTAAAATAAAGGTAAAGTAAAAAAGCAAGGAAATAACTAAGTAGTAGGAGATCAATACGACAAAGATAGACTCGGGGGCCATAGGTTTCACTAGTGGCTTCTCTCGAAAGCATAATTATTCTACGGTGAGTGAACAAATTACTGTTGAGCAACTGAAAGAATTGAGCATAGTTATGAGAATATCTAGGTATGATCATGTATATAGGCATCACGTCCGAGACAAGTAGACTGACTCCTGCCTGCATCTACTACTATTACTCCACTCATCGACCGCTATCCAGCATGCATCTAGAGTATTAAGTTAAAAACAGAGTAACGCCTTAAGCAAGATGACATGATATAGAGGGATAGACTCATGCAATAAGAAGAAAACCACATCTTGTTATCCTTGATGGCAACAATACAATACATGCCTTGCTGTCCCTACTGTCACTGGGAAAGGACACCGCAAGATTGAACCCAAAGCTAAGCACTTCTCCCATTGCAAGAAAGATCAATCTAGTAGGCCAAACCAAACTGATAGTTCGAAGAGACTTGCAAAGATAACCAATCATACATAAAAGAATTCAAAAAAGATTCAAATATTATTCATAGATAGACTTGATCATAAACCCACAATTCATCGGTCTCAACAAACACACCGCAAAAAGAAGATTACATCGAATAGATCTCCACAAGAGAGGGGGAGAACATTGTATTGAGATCCAAAAAGAGAGAAGAAGCCATCTAGCTACTAACTATGGACCCGTAGGTCTGAGGTAAACTACTACATTTCATCGGAAGGGTTATGGTGTTGATGTAGAAGCCCTCCGTGATCGATGCCCCCTCCGGCGGAGCTCCGAAATAGGCCCCAAGATGGGATCTCGTGGATACAGAAAGTTGCGGCGGTGGAATTAGGTTTTTGGCTCCGTATATGATCGTTTGGGGGTACGTAGGTATATATAGGAGGAAGGAGTACGTCGGTGGAGCAAAGGAGGGGGGCACGAGGGTGGAGAGCGCGCCTGGTGGGGGTGGGCGCGCCCCCCTACTTCGTGGCCTCCTCTTTTGTGTCTTGACATAGGTGATACGTCTCCAACGTATCTACTTTTCCAAACACTTTTGCCCTTGTTTTGGACTCTAACTTGTATGATTTGAATGGAACTAACCCAGACTGACGCTGTTTTCAGCAGAATTGCCATGATGTTGTTTTATGTGCAGAAAACAAAATTTCTCAGAATGACCTGAAACTCCATGGGATATCTTACAATAAATAATAAAAAATCCTCGCCAAAGATGAAGACCAGGGGGCCCTGCTACGTCTTGAGCTTGCGTTGGTTTTCCCCGAAGAGGAAGGGATGATGCAACAGAGTAGCGTAAGTATTTCCCTCAGTTTTTGAGAACCAAGGTATCAATCCAGTAGGAGCCCACGCTCAAGTCCCTCGTACCTGCACAAAGCGATAGCTACTCGCAACCAACGCAATTAGGGGTTGTCAAGCCCTTCACGGTCATTTACGAGAGTGAGATTTGATAGATATAATATTTTTGGTATTTTTGGCATAAAGATGCAAAGTAAAAAGTAAAGGCAAAGTAAAAAGCAAAGCAATATTAAAGTGATGGAGATTGATATGATGAGAATAGACCCGGGGGCCATAGGTTTCACTAGTGGCTTCTCTCAAGAGCATAAGTATTCTATGGTGGGTGAACAAATTACTGTTGAGCAATTGACAGAATTGAGCATAGTTATGAGAATATCTAGGCATGATCATGTATATAGGCATCACGTCCATGATAAGTAGATCAAAACAATTCTGCATCTACTACTATTACTCCACTCATTGACCGCTATCCAGCATGCATCTAGAGTATTAAGTTAAAAACAGAGTAACGCCTTAAGCAAGATGACATGATGTAGAGAGATAAATTCATGCAATATGAAATAAACCCCATCTTGTTATCCTCGATGGCAACGATACAATACGTGCCTTGCTGCCCCTTCTGTCACTTGGTAAGGACACCGCAACATCGAACCCAAAGCTAAGCACTTCTCCCATGGCAAGAACTACCAATCTAGTTGGCCAAACCAAACGAATAATTTGAAGAGACTTGCAAAGATAACCAATCATACATAAAAGAATTCAAAAAAGATTCAAATATTATTCATAGATAGACTTGATCATAAACCCACAATTCATCGATCTCAACAAACACACCGCAAAAAGAAGATTACATCGAATAGATCTCCACGAGAGAGGGGGGAACTTTGTATTGAGATTCAAAGAGAGAGAAGAAGCCATCTAGCTACTATGGACCCGAAGGTCTAAGGTAAACTACTCACACTTCATCGGAGGGGCTATGATGATGTAGAAGCCCTCCGCGATGACGGCCCTCTTCCGGCAGAGCTCCGGAACAGGCCCCAAGATGGGATCTCGTGGATACAGAAATTTGCGACGGTGGAATTAGGTTTTTGGCTCCTATTCTGGTCGTTTGGGGGTATGTGTGTATATATATAGGAGGAAGGAGTACGTCGGTGGAGCACCGAGGGGCCCACGAGGCAGGGCGTGCGCCCTAGGGGGGCGCCCCCACCCTTGTGACCTCCTCTTTGGTCCCTTGCAGTAGGGTCCAAGTCTCCTGGATCACGTTCGGTGAGAAAATCATGTTCCCGAAGATTTTATTCCGTTTGGACTCCGTTTGATATTTCGTTTATCCGAAACACTGAAATAGGCAAAAAAAACAGCAATTCTGGGTTGGCCCTCCGGTTAATAGGTTAGTCCCAAAAATAATATAAAAGTGGAAAATAAAGCCCAATATAGTCCAAAACAGTAGATAATATAGCATGGAACCATCAAAAATTATAGATACGTTGGAGACGTATCAGGCATCCCCAAGCTTAATTCCTGCTCGTCCTCGAGTAGGTAAACGATAAAAAGAGAATTTTTCATGCGGAGTGCTACTTGGCATAATTTCAATGTAAATCTTCTTAATTGTGGTATGAATATTCAGATTAGAAAGATTCAAGACAAAAGTTTATATTGACATAGAAAATAATAATACTTCAAGCATACTAACAAATCAATTATGTCTTCTCAAAATAACATGGCCAAAGAAAGTTATCCCTACAAAATCATATAGTCTGGCTATGCTCCATCTTCCCCACACAAAGTATTTAAATCATGCACAACCCCGATGACAAGCCAAGCAATTGTTTCATACTCTAACTTTTTTCAAAACTTTTTCAATCTTCACGCAATACATGAGCGTGAGCCATGGATATAGCACTATAGGTGGAATAGAATGGTGGTTCTGGAGAAGACAAAAAGGAGAAGATAGTCTCACATCAACTAGCGTATCAACGGGCTATGGAGATGCCCATCAATAGATATCAATGTGAGTGAGTAGGGACTGCCATGCAACGGATGCACTAGAGCTATAAATGTATGAAAGCTCAACAAAAGAAACTAGTGGGTGTGCATCCAACTTTCTTGCTCACGAAGACCTAGGGCAATTTGAGGAAGCCCATCGTTGGAATATACAAGCCAAGTTCTATAACGTAAAATTCCCACTAGTATATGAAAGTGATAACATATGAGACTCTCTATATGAAGAACATGGTGCTACTTTGAAGCACAATATATGAGACTCGCTATATCATGGTGCTACTTTGAAGCACAAGTGCGGAAAAAAGGATAGTAGCATTGCCCCTTTTTTTGGGCCTTCTTTTTTTTCTTTGGCCTTTTTTTGGGACAATGCTCTATTGAATGATGATCATCACACTTCTATTTATTTACAACTCAATGATTACAACTCGATACTAAAACAAAGTATGACTCTATATGAATGCCTCCGGCGGTGTACCGGGATATGCAATGAATCAAGAGTGACAAGTATGAAAGAATTATGAACGGTGGCTTTGCCACAAATACTATGTCAACTACATGATCATGCTAAGCAATATGACAATGATGGATGTGTCATGATGAACTAGATGGTGGAAAGTTGCATGGCAATATATCTCGGAATGGCTATGGAAATGCCATAATAGGTAGGTATGGTGGCTGTTTTGAGGAAGGTATATGGTAGGTGTATGATACCGGCGAAACTTGCGTGGTATTAGAGAGGCTAGCAAGGGTGGAAGGGTGAGAGTGCGTATGATCCATGGACTCAAGATTAGTCATAAAGAACTCATATACTTATTGCAAAAATCTAGAAGTTATCAAAGCAAAGTATTACACGCATGCTCCTAGGGGGATAGATTGGTAGGAAAAGACCATCGCTCGTCCCCGACCGCCACTCATAAGGAAGACAAGAATAAATAAATCATGCTCCGACTTCATCACATAACGGTTCACCATACGTGCATGCTACGGGAATCACAAACTTCAACACAAGTATTCTTTAAATTCGCAACTACTAAACTAGCATGACTTTAATATTATCACCTCCATATCTCAAAACAATTATCATGCTTCAATCTTTTCTTAGTATTTAACACACTCGAAAGAAAGTTTCACGAATCTTGAATACCAAGCATATTATTATTAAGCAAATTACCATGCTATTAAGAGACTCTCAAATTAATTTAAGTGAAGCATGGGAGATCAATAGTTTCTTTAAAACGAATCCACCACCGTGCTCTAAAAGATCTAAGTGAAGCACATAGAGCAATATTATCTAGCTCAAAAGATATAAGTGAAGCACATAGAGCAAAACTATAACGCTCAAAATATATAAGTGAAGCACATAGAGCAAAACTATCTAGCTCAAAAGATATAAGTGAAGCACATAGAGTATTCTATCAAATTTTAATTCATGTATGGCTCTCTCAAAAGGTGTGTACAGCAAGGATGATTGTGGCATACTAACAAACAAATACACAAATAATACAAGACGCCCCAAGAAAAACACATATCATGTTAGTGAATAAAAATATAGCTCCAAGTAAATTACCGATGGAAGTGGACGAAAGAGGGGATGCCTTCCGGGGCATCCCCAAGCTTTGACTTTTTGGTGTCCTTGGATTATCTTGGGGGTGCCATGGGCATCCCCAATCTTAGGCTCTTGCCACTCCTTGTTCCATGATCCATCAAAAGAATTCACCCAAAACCTGAAAACTTCACAACAGAAAACTCAAAATAGAAAACTCGTGAGCTCCGTTAGCGAAAGAAAACAAAAGACCACTTCAAGGTACTGTAATGAACTCATTCTTTATTTATATTGGTGTTAAACCTACTGTATTCCAACTTCTCTATGGATTATAAACTATTTTACTAGCCATAGATTCATCAAATACGCAAACAACACACGAAAAACAGAATCTGTCAAAAACAGAACAGTCTGTAGTAATCTGTAGCTAGCGCAAGATCTGGAACCCAAAAAATTCTAAAATAAATTGCTGGATGTGAGGAATTTTTCTATTAATCATCTATAATTAACTAAATAGCACTCTTCAAATAAAAATGAAAGCGGTTCTCGTGAGCGCTAAAGTTTCTGTTTTTTACAGCAAGTTCAACAAGACTTTCCCCAAGTCTTCCCAACGGTTCTACTTGGCACAAACACTAATTAAACACACAAAAACACAACCAAAACAGAGGCTAAATAATTTATTTATTACTAAGCAGGATCAAAAAGCAAGGAATAAAAATAAAATTGGGTTGCCTCCCAACAAGCGCTATCGTTTAACGCCCCTAGCTAGGCATAACAAGCAAGGATAGATCTAGGTATTGCCATCTTTGGTAGGCAATCCATAAGTGGCTCTCATGATAGTTTCATATGGTAATTTTACTTTATTTCTTGGAAAGTGTTCCATGCCCTTTTTTAATGGAAATTGAAATCTAATATTCCCTTCCTTCATATCAATTATCGCACCAACCGTTGTAAGGAAAGGTCTACCAAGAATAATAGGGCAAGAAGGATTGCAATCTATATCAAGAACAATCAAATATACGGGCACATAATTCCTATTTGCAACAATAAGAACATCATTAATTCTTCCCATAGGTTTCTTAATAGTGGAATCCGCAAGATGCAAGTTTAGAGAGCAATCATCAAAATTACGGAAATCTAGTAAATCACACAAAGTCTTGGGAATAGTAGAGACACTAGCACCAAAATCACACAAGCATAAAACTCATGATCTTTAATTTTAATTTTGATAGTTGGTTCCCACTCATCATAGAGTTTTCTAGGGATAGAAACTTTCAACTCAAGTTTTTCTTCATAAGATTGCATCAAGGCATCAACAATATGTTCAGTGAAGGCTTTATTTTGACTATAAGCATGTGGAGAATTTAGCACGGGTTGCAACAAGGAAATACAATCAATTAAAGAGCAACTTTCATAATTAAATTCCTTGAAATCCAATATAGTGGGTTTAGCAACATCTAGATTTTTATTTCTTTCAATCCCACTTTCATCAATTTCACCATTAAGATCTAAACACTCCGAATTTTTAGAATGCTTTCTAGGTAAAGGAAGATCATATTCAGTTTCATCAAGATTCATATTGCCAAATAAAGATTTAATTGGAGACACATCAATAACTTTTAGATCTTCATCTTGATTTTCATAGGAATTGGAAGAACACGCTTTAATAAAGGCATCTTTGGAAGCACGCATCCTAGCAGTTCTTTCTTTACACTCATCAATTGAAATTCTCATGGCTTTTAGAGACTCATTAATATCATGCTTAGGTGGAATAGATCTAAGTTTCAAAGCAACAACATCAAGAGCAATTCTATCAACGTTCCTATCCAAATCATCAATCTTAAGCAATTTTTCTTCAGTCATAGCATTAAAATTCTTTTGCGAAGAAATAAATTCTTTAATATTAGATTCAAAATCAGAGGGCATCTTATTATAATTTCCATAAGAGTTTTTGTAGGAACTCCCATAATTATTAGAAGGATTACTAGGATATGGCCTAGGATTAAAATTCCCTCTATAAGCGTTGTTACCAAAATTATTCCTACCAACAAAACTCACATCCATAGATTCATTGTTATTATCAATCAAAGTAGACAAAGGAATATCATTAGGATCAGAAGAAACACTCTTAGTAGCAAATAATTTCATAAGTTCATCCATCTTTCCACTCAACACATTAATTTCTTCTATCGCATGCACTTTTTTATTAGAAGTTCTTTCAGTATGCCATTGAGAATAATTAACAATAATATTATCTAGGAGTTTAGTAGCATCTCCTAAAGTGATTTCCATAAAAGTGCCTCCCGCGGCCGAATCTAAAAGATTTCTAGAAGCAAAATTCAACCCAGCATAAATTTTTTGTATAATCATCCACAAATTCAAACCATGAGTAGGGCAATTACGTATCATTAATTTCATTCCCTCCCAAGCTTGTGCAACATGTTCATGATCAAGTTGTTTAAAGTTCATAATATCGTTTCTAAGAGAGATGATCTTAGCGGGAGGAAAATACTTAGAGATAAAAGCATCTTTGCACTTGTTCCATGAATCAATACTATTCATAGGCAAAGACAAAAACCAAGTTTTAGCACGATCTCTAAGCGAAAAAGGAAATAGTTTCAATTTAACAACATCATTATTGACATCTTTTTTCTTTTGTATATCACATAAATCAACGAATCTATTCAGATGAGTAGCGGCACGCTAGGAAGGCCGGCGAATTGATCTTTCATAACAAGATTCAACAAAGCAGTATTAATTTCACAAGATTCAGCATCGGTAAGAGGAGCAATCGGAGTGCTAAGGAAATCATTATTATTGGTATTGGTGAAGTCACACAATTTAGTAGTATCTTGAGCCATCGCGACAAACAAGCAAACTAACACACGAGCAAACAAAAAGCAAACGGGAAAAAAGAGGCAAATAGAGAGGGAGAATAGAGAGAGGGCGAATAAAATGGCAAGGGTGAATTGGGGGGAGAGGAAAACGAGAGGCAAATGGCAAATAATGTAATGCAAGAGATAGGGATTGTGATGGGTACTTGGTATATTGACTTTTTGCGTAGACTCCCCGGCAACGGCGCCAAAAATTCTTCTTGCTACGTCTTGAGCTTGCGTTGGTTTTCGCCGAAGAGGAAGGGATGATGCGGCAGAGTAGCGTAAGTATTTCCCTCAGTTTTTGAGAACCAAGGTATCAATCCAGTAGGAGCCCACGCTCAAGTCCCTCGTACCTGCACAAAGCGATAGCTACTCGCAACCAACGCGATTAGGGGTTGTCAAGCCCTTCATGGTCAATTACGAGAGTGAGATCTGATAGATATAATATTTTTGGTATTTTTGGTATAAAGATGCAAAGTAAAAAGTAAGGGCAAAGTAAAAAGCAAAGCAATATTAAAGTGATGGAGATTGATATGATGAGAATAGACCCGGGGGCCATAGGTTTCACTAGTGGCTCCTCTCAAGAGCATAAGTATTCTACGGTGGGTGAACAAATTATTGTTGAGCAATTGACAGAATTGAGCATAGTTATGAGAATATCTAGGCATGATCATGTATATAGGCATCACGTCCGTGACAAGTAGATCGAAACGATTCTGCATCTACTACTATTACTCCACTCATCGACCGCTATCTAGCATGCATCTAGAGTATTAAGTTAAAAAAAGAGTAACGCCTTAAGCAAGATGACATGATGTAGAGAGATAAATTCATGCAATATGAAATAAACCCCATCTTATTATCCTCGATGGCAATGATACAATATGTGTCTTGCTGCCCCTTCTGTCACTAGGTAAGGACACCGCAAGATCGAACCCAAAGCTAAGCACTTCTCCCATGGCAAGAACTACCAATCTAGTTGGCCAAACCAAACGGATAATTCGAAGAGACTTGCAAAGATAACCAATCATACATAAAAGAATTCAGAAAAGATTCAAATATTATTCATAGATAGACTTGATCATAAACCCACAATTCATCGGGCTCAACAAACACACCGCAAAAAGAAGATTACATCGAATAGATATCCACGAGAGAGGGGGAGAACTTTGTATTGAGGTTCAAAGAGAGAGAAGAAGCCATCTAGCTACTAACTATGGACCCGAAGGTCTGAGGTAAACTACTCACACTTCATCGGAGGGGCTATGATGATGTAGAAGCCCTCCGTGATGACGGCCGTCTTCCGGCGGAGCTCCGGAACAGGCCCCAAGATGGGATCTCGTGGATACAGAAAGTTGCGGTGGTGGAATTAGGTTTTTGGCTCCTGTTCTGATCGTTTGGGGGTACGTGTGTATATATAGGAGGAAGGAGTACGTCGGTGGAGCACTAAGGGGCCCACGAGGAAGGGGGCGCGCCCCCCACCCTCGTGACCTCCTCTTTGGTCCCTTGCAGTAGGGTCCAAGTCTCCTGGATCACGTTCGGTGAGAAAATCACGTTCCCAAAGATTTTATTCCGTTTGGACTCCATTTGATATTCCGTTTGGACTCCATTTGATATTCCGTTTATCCGAAACACTGAAATAGGCAAAAAAACAACAATTCTGGGCTGGGCCTCCGGTTAATAGGTTAGTCCCAAAAATAATATAAAAGTGGAAAATAAAGCCCAATATATTCCAAAACAGTAGATAATATAGCATGGAGCAATCAAAAATTATAGATATGTTGGAGACGTATCAGGCCCACACCCTTCTCACGAGGGTGGGGGTGCCCCCCTAGGGCGCCCCCCTACCTCGTGGGCCCCCTGGAGATTCCCCGACTCCAACTCCAACTCTATATAACTGCTTTTGGGGAGAAAAAAATAGGAGAGAAGAAATCATCGCGTTTTACGATACGGAGCCACCGCCAAGCCCTAAAACCTCTCGGGAGGGTTGATCTGGAGTCCGTTCGGGGCTCCGGAGAGGGGGATTCGTCGTCGTCGTCATCATCAACCATGCTCCATCACTAATTTCATGATGCTCACCGCCATCGTAGGCTTGCTGGACGGTGATGGGTTGGATGAGATTCACCATGTAATTGAGTTAGTTTTCTTAGGGTTTGATCCCTAGTATCCACTATGTTGTGAGATTGATGTTGCTATGACTTTGCTATGCTTAATGCTTGTCACTAGGGCCTGAGTGCCATGATTTCATATCTGAACCTATTATGTTTTCATCAATATATTAGTGTTCTTGATCCTATCTTGCAAGTCTATAGTCACCTATTATGTGTTATGATCCGTTAACTCCGAAGTGACAATAATCGGGATACTTACCGGTGATGACCGTAGTTTGAGGAGTTCATGTATTCACTATGTGCTAATGCTCTATTCCGGTTCTCTATTAAAAGGAGGCCTTAATATCCCTTATTTTCCATTAGGACCGCGCTACCACGGGAGGGTAGGACAAAAGATGTCATGCAAGTTCTTTTCCATAAGCACGTATGACTATATTCGGAATACATGCCTACATTACATTGACGAATTGGAGCTAGTTCTATGTCACCCTATGTTATGACTGTTACATGATGAACCGCATCCGGCATAATTATCCATCATTGATCCAATGCCTACGAGCTTTCCATATACTGGTTTACGCTTATTTACTTTCCCGTTGCTATTGTTACAATCACTACAAAATACCAAAAACATTACTTTGCTTTCATTACTCTTTGTTAGCGTTACCATCACTATCATATTAATTTGCTACTAAACACTTTGCTGCAGATACTAAGTTTCCAGGTGTGGTTGAATTGACAACTCAGCTGCTAATACTTGAGAATATTCTTTGGCTCCCCTTGTGTCGAATCAATAAATTTGGGTTGAATACTCTACCCTCGAAAGTTGTTGCGATCCCCTATACTTGTGGGTTATCAAGACTAATTTCTGGCGCCGTTGCCGGGGAGCATAGCTCTATTCTTTGAGTCACTTGGGATTTATATCTGCTGGACACTATGAAGAACTTGAGAGATCCAAAAACTAAGATCTATCCCTCAACTACGAGGGGAGGTAAGGAACTCCCATCTAGCTCTACACTTGATTCACCTTCTGTTATGAGTAAGGTTGCGACACCTACACCTGCTTCTGCTATTCGTTCTGATATGTCGCATGTTATTGATGATGCTACTTCTACTATGCATGATACTTATGATGAAACTACCTCTATGCCTGATATTACTATGCCACTTAGTGATTTTCTAGAGGAACGACTTGCTAGGGCTAGAGAGATTGAAAATAATGAATCTGATTATGAAGATGAAAGTGATGATGAAGAATCACTTGTTATTCCTGAGGGTTATTTATTTGATCAAGATGCTTCTTTAGCTATTTTAGCCTGCAAAGATATATATGAACTCAAAAGGTTATTAGCTAAATGGAATAAGCAATCTCCAAATGCTAGGATGAGACCTGACCCTGCTTTTGCTACTTCACCTATATGTGTTGCTGATAAGGATTATGAATTCTCTGTTGATCCTGATATAATTACTTTGGTTGAATCTGATCCTTTTCATGGTTATGAATCTGAAACTGTTGTAGCACATCTTACTAAATTAAATGATATAGCCACCCTGTTCACTAATGATGAGAGAACTCGCTACTTTTATATCCTTAAAATATTTCCGTTCTCATTAAAGGGTGATGCTAAGATATGGTTTAATTCTCTTGATCCTGGTTGTGTGTGTAGTCCCCAGGATATGATTTACTACTTCTCTGCTAAATATTTCCCTGCTCATAAGAAACAAGCTGCTTTAAAGGAAATATACAACTTTGTGCAAATTAAAGAAGAGAGTCTCCCACAAGCTTGGGGGAGGCTTCTCAAGTTACTTAATGCTTTGCCTGATCATCCTCTTAAGAAAAATGAAATACTTGATATCTTTTATAATGGACTAACCGATGCTTCCAGAGATTACCTGGATAGTTGTGCTGGTTCTCTTTTCAGGGAAAGAACACTGGATGAAGCTGAAATCTTATTGAATAATATGTTGACAAATGAAAATAATTGGGCACCTCTTGAGCCACCTCTTGAGCCAGCTCCTTCTCCAATTAATGATCCTATTCCTAAACCAACTCCGAAGAAGAGAGGTGTTCTATTTCTCAGTCCTGAAGATATGCAAGAGGCAAAGAAATCTATGAAAGAAAAAGGTATTAAAGCTGAAGATGTTAAGAATTTACCTCCTATTGAAGAAATACATGGTCTCAATTTACCGCCTGATGAAGAAATATATGATCTTAATCCTTTATTTATTGAAGAACCTCCAAACCTCGATAACCCGACACAGGTAGTAAAGGTAAATTCTCTCTATAGTTATGATAAAGCTGAAATCCCTCCTACTAAAATTGCTAGTCAATGCTTGGATGAGTTTGATAATTTTATGTTTAAGCAAGAAAACTTCAATGCTTATTTTGGTAGACAATTAAAACAAGATGCTGATATGATTAAATACTTGGGTGATTATATGGCTAATATTAGAGGTGAACTTAAACTTGTTAGCAACACTCAAGTAGAACAAGTACTTAAAGCTCAAAAAGAATTGCTCAATGAGATGAATAGTAAGAAAAATAATTATGTTGTTAAAGTGGCTACTAAAACTGGTAGAATGACTCAGAACCTTTGTATCCTGAAGGCCACCCTAAGAGAATTGAGCAAGATTCTCAGAGAAATAAAATTGATGCACCTAGTTCTTCTAAAAAGAAGAAAAAGAAAAATGATAGAACTGTGCAAACTTCTAGTGAACCTATTGCTGAACCACCTAATAATCCAAATGATATCTCTATGTCTGATGCTAAAACACAATCTGGTAATGAACATGAACCTAATGGAAATGTTAATGATGATGTTCATAATAATGCTCAACCTAGTAATGATAATGATATAGAAATTGAACCTGCTGTTGATCTTGATAACCCACAATCAAAGAATCAACGTTATGATAAGAAAGACTTTGTTGCTAGGAAACATGGTAAAGAAAGAGAACCCTGGGTTCAGAAACCCATGCCTTTTCCTCCCAAACCATCCAAGAAAAAGGATGATGAGGATTTTGAGCGCTTTGCTGAAATGATTAGACCTATATTTTTGCGTATGCGATTGACTGATATACTCAAAACAAATCCTTATGCTAAGTACATGAAAGATATTATTACAAATAAAAGAAAGATACCTGAAGCTGAAATTTCCACCATGCTTGCTAATTATACTTTTAAGGGTGGAATACCAAAGAAAATTGGGGATCCAGGAGTACCTACTATACCATGCTCCATTAAAAGAAATTGTGTTAAAACTGCTTTATGTGATCTTGGAGCTGGTGTTAGTGTTATGCCTCTCTCTTTATATCGTAGACTTGATTTGAATAAGTTGACACCTACTGAAATATCTTTGCAAATGGCTGATAAATCAACTGCTATACCTGTCGGTATTTGTGAGGATGTGTCTGTTGTAGTTGCAAACGTTACTATTTTAACGGACTTTGTTATTCTTGATATTCCTGAGGACGATAGTATGTCTATTATTCTTGGAAGACCTTTTCTTAATACTGCAGGGGCTTTTATTGGTTGCAACAAAGGCAATGTCACTTTTCATGTTAATGGTAATGAGCATACGGTACACTTTCCAAGGAAACAACCTCAAGTTCATAGTCTCAATTCTATCGGAAAAATTCCATCGATTATATTTGGAGGTTTTGAATTTCCTCTTCCTACTGTCAAGAAGAAATATGATATACTTATTATTGGGGATGTGCATATCCCTGTTGAGGTAACCTAGTGTTATTCGAAATTTCTCCGGTTTCATGTTAATCGGAATGGGTTTGTTAACAAGACTTGATCAACCTTGTTAGTGGATTCTTTTGACGAGCATGAGATGGATGAAACTAGAAGCACAACTCTCTGTACCCTTTCTATACCTTCTGTTATTTAGTTGAAATAAAGTAAAAACAAATAATTTTCTGTCTGTTATCTGATTATCCGTGCAATATAAAAATACCTTGAAAATAAAAGTTCTCCAAATGCCCTGAAAATTAAATATGATTTTTTATAGAATATTTGAGGATTTATGGAACAAAGAACACACCAGGGGGCCAACCACCTGGCCACGAGGGTAGAGGGCGCGCCCACCCCCCTAGGGCGCGCCCCCTGCCTCATGGGCCCACGGTGGCCCTCCTCCACTTATTCTTCCAGCCACACACTTCATCTTCCTCCCCCAAATACGAAAAACCAACTCAAACCCGAGTCCAAGCTTGTTTTGCTGCCATTTTCGATCTCCTTGCTCAAAGCACCTCTCACAAAACTGCTTGGGGAGATTGTTCCTTGGTATGTGACTCCTACATTAGTCCAATTAGTTTTTGTTCTAGTGCTTTATTCATTACAAATTTGTGTTGTTTAGGTGACCCTGTTCTTGAGCTTGCATGTCAAATTTATATGGTCAAAAGTAGTTTTGATGCATGATATAGGCCCTAGGCACTTGTAGAAGTAGTTGCTATCAATATTATTGAATTTGGTTTATTTTTATTTTGAAGTTACTAAAAATTTCAGAATTTTTCAGAAAATGATGAGGAGATTATTGAGGGGCTCATCGAGCCAAAGCTCGAAGGAAAAGGCACCGAAGCCTAAGTATAATTTGCCGCGCACCACGGAGGTTCGGGCGTGTGAATGGCCTTCTGAGGATTTCTTGAGAGCAGCCGGGATTTATGAAGATTTTCATGAGTTGGCTCATAATGCAGGCCTCACCGCTTTCCTCCACGACCAATGCGATCAGTATCTCTTACTCACAAATACCTTTGTGCAAAACTTTCATTTCCATTCTAGGAATTTGCCACCTACGGTGGAGTTTCATTTATATGATGAGCATAAGGAGATGTCACTTTATGATTTTTGTCGGATTTGTTTAGTCCCTTTTGGGGGCAAGATAGAAGAACCACATCATGATGATGTGGAGGTATTTATTAATACTATCACTATAGGGGAAACTAGGAAGGTTTCCGATGCACGAATCATTAGCATACATTTTCCTGTCTTACGTTACTTTGCATTATTTGCTGGTCGTTGCTTAATTGGTCGCGGAAACTCTGGAAACCTTAGTATCCCTGATATTATTATTTTGCTCCAAGGTTTATACAGTGATAACACTTTTAGTATGGGCGGCATTATTGCTAGACGGTTAAGTATGAACCGTACTAAGGATCCCATCTTTGGAGGCGTCTATGCCACACGCCTAGCTAAACATTTTAACATACCTATTAGGCATGCTGAGAAGGAGGAAAAAGTGTTGCCTCATGTTTATTTAGATTATAAAAGTATGGTGGCACATGATTTTATTGTTAAGAATAGGGCAGGAGAGCTTAAATATCAATTGTTCTTTAATAAACATCATCTTGAGACTATTACCTTGCCTGCTCCTGCCTTGTTTGATTTGACTGTAGGCAAGTACCTTGTTCCATTGACGGCTATCCACGCCTACCGGAACCCTGCACCAGCCGAGGAGCCAGAACCGGAACCACAATTTGATCCTTCACGACAGTCTAACTATCAGTGGGATCCGGAGATGATTGCCAACCAGTGGCAATCGAAGCCTTCTTCTTCCTCATCACAGTATGACCCCAACAACTATTATTATGCATATCAGCCAGGCCAGCCGTGGCCATAGACCAACTTAGGCCAAAAGCCTAAGCTTGGGGGAGTACGTATTTCTCACCAACATTACATTTATGTTCACACACACTCATTGCCAGATGTCGGTGCTCATACTTTTTCATTGTATCATCCATGCTAGTTTATTTCCTTTTATGCTTTCTTCTTGTGTGTTTAATAAACCTTAAGAAAACCAAAAAAAATTAGTTGCAGCTTTTAATTAATTTACTTTCCATGCATGTAGTAGTAATTAAAAAGAAAACCCAAAAATATTTTCTGTTCTTCTTTTGCTTGTTGGTAGCTTTCCCGTGTAAATAGTTTTATTTCTTTTCTTTTCTTTGGGGGTCAGTAGGAGAAGACCTTGATTAAATTGTTGAAGTGGCTCTTATATGCACTATTATTTATCTGACAAAAGAGCCCATATTGCCTTGTCTTCTCCTGTTTATTGAATACTCGCAGATTCCAGCTTAGTCCAATGCATGTGCACTCTTATTATTATCCACATCGTTTGGTCGTGCAAGTGAAAGGCAATTATGATGATATATGATGGACTGACTGAGATGAGAAAAGCTGGTATGAACTTGACCTCTTTTGTTTTTGTAAATATGATGAGTTCATCGTTCTTGATTCAGCTTGTTATGAATAAACATGTTTGCAATGACAAGTAGAGATCATAGTTGCTTATGCCATGCTTGATTAGCTATGAGTTATAATGGTTTACCTTGCGTGCCAACATGCTATTAAAATGGTTATGATGTGGTATGATAGGGTGGTATCCACCTCTGAATGATTTAAGTGACTTGACTTGGCACATGTTCACGCATGTAGTTGAAACAAATCAACATAGCCTTCACGATATTTATGTTCATGGTGGATTATATCCTACTCACGCTTGCATCCAATGTTTATTAATTTTAATGCATGTACATGGCTGTTGTCGCTCTCTAGTTGGTCGCTTCCCAGTCTTTTGCTAGGCTTCACCTGTACTAAGCGGGAATACTGCTTGTGCATCCAAACTCCTTAAAACCCCAAAGTTATTCCACATGAGTCCACTATACCTTCCTATATGCGGTATCTACCTGTCGTTCCAAGTAAATTTGTATGTGCCAAACTCTAAACTTTCAAATAATCATCCTGTTTTGTATGCTCGAATAGCTCATGTATCAACTAGGGTTGTCTGTATCTTCCATGTTAGACGGGTTATTCTCAAAAGGAGTGGACTCCGCTCCTCATTCACGAGATAAAGGGCTGGTCACCGGGATGCCCAGTCCCATGCTTTATGCAAACTAAATCAAAATAATTGCAAACAAAACTCCCCCTGGGACCTGATGTATGTTGGAGGCACTCGTTGTTTCGAGCAAGCCATGGATTGATGTTTGTTGGTGGAGGGGGAGTATAAACTTTATCATTCTGTTTGGGAACCGCCTATAATGTGTGTAGCATGGAAGATATCGCCATCTCTTGGTTGTTATGTTGACAATGAAAGTATACCACTCAAAATATTATTCACCTCTATTTTAAAACCGAGCTCTGGCACTTCTACAAATCCCTGCTTCCCTCTGCGAAGGGCCTATCTATTTACTTTTATGTTGAGTCATCACCCTCTTATTAAAAAGCACTAGCTGGAGAGCGCAGCTGTCATTTGCATTCATTACTATTAATTTATATCGGGTGTGACTATGATTGGATCTCTTTTACCATGAATTACAATGTCTAGTCAGTCCTTGATCTTTAAAGGTGCTCTGCATTTATGTTTTGCGGTCTCAAAAAGGGCTAGCGAGATACCATCTTGTTATATCATATTATGATTGTTTTGAGAAAGTGTTGTCATCCGAGATTTATTATTATGGCTTGCTAGTTGATTATGTTATTGATATGAGTAATCATGAGACCTGAGAATTATTGCAAATGTGGTTAGTTATCATCTTTGCTGAAAACTTGAATGCTAGCTTGACATATTTACAACAACAACAAGAGCAAACAGAGTTTGTAAAAGTTTTTCTTTATTTCTTTCAGTTTGTCAACTGAATTGCTTGAGGACAAGTAAGGGTTTAAGCTTGAGGGAGTTGATACATCTCCAACGTATCTACTTTTCCAAACACGTTTGCCCTTGTTTTGGACTCTAACTTGTATGATTTGAATGGAACTAACCCGGACTGACGCTGTTTTCAGCAGAATTGCCATGATGTTGTTTTATGTGCAGAAAGCAAAAGTTCTCGAAATGACCTGAAACTCCACGGGATATCTTAAAATAAATAATAATAAATCCTCGCCAAAGATGAAGTCCAGGGGGCCCACACCCTTCTCACAAGGGTGAGGGGCGCCCCCCCCCCCTAGGGTGCGCCCCCCTACCTTGTGGCCCCCTGGAGATCCCCTGACTCCAACTCCAACTCTATATAACTGCTTTCGGGGAGAAAAAAATAGGAGAGAAGAAATCATCGCGTTTTACGATACGGAGCCACTGCCAAGCCCTAAAACCTCTTAGGGGGCTGATCTGGAGTCCATTCGGGGCTCCGGAGAGGGGGATTCATCGCCATCGTCATCATCAACCATCCTCCATCACCAATTTCATGATGCTCACCGCCGTGCGTGAGTAATTCCATCATAGGCTTGCTGGACGGTGATGGTTTGGATGAGATTCACCATGTAATCGAGTTAGTTTTGTTAGGGTTTGATCCCTAGTATCCACTATGTTCTGAGATTGATGTTGCTATGACTTTGCTATGCTTAATGCTTGTCACTAGGGCCCGAGTGCCATGATTTCATATCTGAACCTATTATGTTTTCATCAATATATGAGTGTTCTTGATCCTATCTTGCAAGTCTATAGTCACCTATTATGTGTTATGATCCGTTAACCCCGAAGTGACAATAATCGGGATACTTACCGGTGATGACCGTAGTTTGAGGAGTTCATGTATTCACTACGTGCTAATGCTTTGTTCCGGTTCTCTATTAAAAGGAGGCCTTAATATCCCTTAGTTTCCATTAGGACCCCGCTACCACGGGAGGGTAGGACAAAAGATGTCATATAAGTTCTTTTCCATAAGCACGTATGACTGGGGAAGACTACAATAGAAGCTGGCCATAGGATAGAAGAATAGAAAAACGAATCTGGAGCATCGGATGTCCAATGGGCGCTTCAGATCAGGCATGTGGGAGCTGGTGGGAGGGTCTTTATTGTATATAGCAATTACTCAGGGAGCTTTCCGCAAAAGTACAAAGAATTCACCAGCCCTAACATTTCAAATCTGAAGCATCCATTAAGGATCCAACGGCTCCAACTTCATTTTTCTATTCTTCTATCCTATGGCCAGTTTCTATTGTAGTCTTCCCCCGTATGACTATATTCAGAATACATGCCTACATTACATTGACGAATTGGAGCTAGTTCTATGTCATCCTATGTTATGACTGTTACATGATGAACCGCATCCGGCATAATTATCCATCATTGATCCAATGCCTACGAGCTTTCCATATACTGGTTTACGCTTATTTACTTCCCCGTTGCTATTGTTACAATCACTACAAAATACCAAAAACATTACTTTGCTTTCATTACTCTTTGTTACCGTTACCATCACTATCATATTACTTTGCTACTAAACACTTTGCTGCAGATACTAAGTTTCTAGGTGTGGTTGAATTGACAACTCAGCTGCTAATACTTGAGAATATTATTTGGCTCCCCTTGTGTCGAATCAATAAATTTGGGTTGAATACTCTACCCTCGAAAGCTGTTGCGATCCCCTATACTTGTGGGTTATCAATAGGGTCCAAGTCTCCCGGGTCTTGTTTGTTGAGAAAATCACGTTCCCGAAGGTTTCATTCCGTTTGGACTCCGTTTGATATTCCTTTTCTTCGAAACCCTAAAACAAGCAAAAAACAGCAATTCTAGGCTGGGCCTCCGGTTAATAGGTTAGTCCCAATAATAATATAAAAGTGGATAATAAAGTGCAATAATGTCCAAAACAGTAGATAATATAGCATGGAGCAATCAAAAATTATAGATACGTTGGAGACGTATCAAGGCCCACTAACCTCCCAGGGGTGTCCGTTACCCCTTCCGGTACTCCGATGATCACCCGGTACACCCCAAACACTTTCGGTGTACGAATACCATCGTCCTATATATCAATATTTACTTCTCGACCATTTTGAGACTCCTCATCATGTCCGTGATCACATTTGGAACTCCGACAACATTCGGTCACCAAATCATATAACACATATAACAGTATATCGTCAACGAACGTTAAGCGTGCGGACCCTACAGGTTCGACAACTATGTAGACATGACCGAGACACCTCTCCGGTCAATAACCAATAGGGGAACGTGGATGCCCATATTGGTTCCTACATATTCTACAAAGATCTTTATCGGTCAAACTGTTATGATAACACACGTAATTCCCTTTGTCCATCGGTATGTTACTTGCTCGAGATTTGATCGTCGATATCTTCACACCTAGTTCAATCTCGTTACCGGTAAGTCTCTTTACTCATTCAGTAATACATCACCTCGTGACTAACTCCTTAGTCATTTGCTTGCAAGCTTATGATGTGTATTACCGAGAGGGCCTAGAGATACCTCTCCGATACTCGGAGTGACAAATCCTAATCTTGATCTATGCCAACTCAACAAACACCTTCGGAGATACCTGTAGAGCACCTTTATGATCACCTGTTACGTTGTGACTTTTGATAGCACACAAGGCATTCCTCCGGTATCCGGGAGTTTCATAATCTCATAGTCGAAGGAATATGTATTTGACATGAAGAAAGCAATAGCAATAAACTGAACGATCAATATGCTAAGCTAACGGATGGGTCTTGTCCATCACATCATTCTCCTAATGATGTGATCCCGTTATCAAATGACAACACATGTCCATGGTTAGGAAACCTTAACCATCTTTGATCAACGAGCTAGTCTAGTAGAGGCTTACTAGGGACACGGTATTTGTTTATGTATTCACACATGTATTTAAGTTTTCGATCAATAAAATTCTAGTATGAATAATAAACATTTATCATGAATAAGGAAATATAAAATAAAAACTTTACTATTGCCTCTAGGGCATATTTTCTTCAGTCTCCCACTTGCACTAGAGTCAATAGTCTAGATTACATTGTAATGAATTTAACACACATGGAGTGTTGGTGTTGATCATGTTTTGCTCGTTGAAGAGGCTTAGTCAACTAGTCTGTTACATTTAGATCCGTATGTATTTTGCAGAACTTCTATGTCTCCATCCTTGACTTTTTCATGAATGAAGTTGAAGCGTCTCTTGATGTGTTTGGTTTTCTTGTGAAATCTGGATTCCTTCGCCAAGGCAATTGCTCCAGTGTTTTCATAAAAGATTTACATTGGACCCGATGCGCTCGGTATTACATCCAGATCGGATATGAACTCCTTCATCCAGACTCCTTCATGAGCTGCTTCGGAAGCAGCTATGTACTCTGCTTCACACATAGATCCCGCCACGACGCTCTGCTTGGAACTGCACCAACTGACGGCTCCACCATTCAATATAAACATGTATCTGGTTTGTGACGTAGAGTCATCCGGATCAATGTCGAAGCTAGCATCGACGTAACCATTTACAACGAGCTCTTCGTCACATCCATAAAAGAGAAACATATCCTTAGTCCTTTTCAGGTACTTCAGGATGTTCTTGACCGCTGTCTAGTGATCCACTCCTGGATTACTTTGGTACCCCCCTGCCAGACTATGGCGAGACACACGTCAGGTCTAGTTTCTCAATGTAAGCAGTAGGAATAACATGATCAACATTATAAGTAACAGTTTCTTCTTCAACTCTAATAGGTTCTACTACTTTCACTTTTATGGGAGGAGGATATTTAAACCACTTTTCCTTAGGGAAATCAACATGAGTAACAAATGATTCACATAAAGAAGCTACTATCTCAGAGTCAAGTTCATAACTAGTGCCAAATTCACGAAAAGCATTAGTATCCATGAAAGATTTAACACAATCAAACTTAAGGTTTATACCTAACTAATTACCTTCTCGAGTTCACAATCTTCAGAGTTGCGTTTAATTCTTTCCAATAAATCCCTAGCCACCACTACCGTCTAGATCCGTGCTCGCCCAGATCCGATGAGGCAACACCCAATCACGCCACCGCCGGCCGCTGGACACTAAGGCCGGATTCCGCCCAGCCCAGGGAAGAGCCATGGGAAGGAGGCACAACTAGGGCGGCGACTGTGCAAGATCCAATCAAGAGGAGGAGAAGGTAGATCGGACGCGCGTGCGGGAGAGCTCTCACCGCTGCTGACCACCGCGAAGGCTTTGCCCTGGAGGCTATGGCCGGCATCGATGATGAGGAAAGAAGGAGAAGTAAGGCCTAGAAACAACGGCGGTGGTACTACTGCCCTTGTTGCCTGCGGGACGACGCGGGGGCATTTCCTGATGCGTGTGTCTGACATATTTGTTCTAGAAGGAGAATTGAGTTGTTTCATGCGTCATTGTAGTGTCCTTACACATGTCAACGTCGGTGTAAGTCGATGGTCGTTGTGTGAGCATCTCGAGGGCGGGCAAGACTATGTCTCGCTTTATACAAGACAAAAGATCGTGTCGCCTACAAAGTCGGTAATGGGCCGAAATAGCATGCTCACGTCACAAACGAATTTTTTGTTTTAAAATTTTGTTTAAATTTTGAAAAAACTAAATAGAAATACTATGAAAATTAATTTAGTTAATTAATTTAAAATGTCCGTCACACATTAAAAAATGTTTATGCAGTGCAAAAAAAAGTCAGCTCAACTTAAAAAAATGTGTGCCATTCAAAAAAATTAACGTGACATTTCAAAAACGTTCATGAATATGCAAAAATGAATGTCACATTTCTAAAAATATTATATTGTACAATTTAAACAATTGTTCTGGTAACCTAAAAATATCATACCATTCAAAAAGCTTTACGATACATTTCAAAATATGTTCTTGCATTTTAAAGAATATTTGTGATTTTTATAAAATTATACGATGTAATTTTTTCACATAATTTAAACAAATGGTTCGTATCATTAAAATATTGTTTCCATGTATATTTGAATTCTTTTCAATATATATTGGAAAAAATATTCAGAACATTATTAAAAACATTAATTATGTATTTAGATATGTTAAATGTTTATTCTTTAGGATTATATGAGAAATTTGCAATGAGTATGAATAAAGGTAGACATTAAAAGATATATTTAAAAACATGTTAATCATGTCTTTGAAAATGTTAAACGTACTATAAAAATATTTATGGTGTACAGGAAAAGGGTACAATGTTTATGAACAAATTAGACATCGGTTGAAAAAAAATAAAAAAAAATATAAAAAGCCAGGTGAAAATGAAATAAAGAAAGAATAAAAAACAAATTGGAAAATAAAAATTAAAGAAAACAAAAGACAACAGAAGAAACCAATGCAAAAGCACACACAAAAAAAACACTTGCACGAAACTATATTATTGGGCTGGCCTAAAAGCCAGCGCTACAGGTGAGACGTAATAGAAATCAGTATGGGCGACATATAGCTCTCGGCTTGTGAGCTCCTATTGCCGAAATCACTAATTAAAAAATACTCGTTGCAAAGAACACTTCACTTTCCTAGGTCGCGACAAGTGGCGCACATGCAGTACGTCACTTGTCGTAATCTGTGAGTTTTCCTTTTTTCGTAGATCCGTTTATTCAAAATATTTTATCTTTTAAACTGTGCGTCCAAATCTCGAACTGTTTTCATGATTGGATTCCTCGCGTCGAGATCTTTAAAACTAGATCCCATGTTGATAGATTTTGACGAACTTTTTTTTAATAAAAAACCGGCCAAAAAACCGGACAAAAAAACTGAACCGGGAGCATGTTTTTTTTCTTTTCCGAAAGAGGAATGCCAGTGCCTCTTGCAAAATCACACCCGTGCCTCTCGTGAAAGCAAAACCGTGACTCTCGTGGAAGGAAAAAGAGAAAACACTTTTTTTTCATTTTCGAGAGGCATAGCCGTGACTCTCGCGAAAGCACAGCCGTACCTCTCACAGAAGCAAAACCGTGACTCTCGCGAAAGAAAAAAAACCGAAAACGCATTTTTTCCCTTTCTGAGAGGCACGGCCGTGACTCTCGCGAAAGCACAACCTGCCTCTCGCGAAAGCAAAACCATGACTCTCACGAAAGAAAAAAAAACAAAAAACGCGTTTTGGTTTTCCCTTTCCGAGAGGCACGGCCGTGACTCTCGCGGAAGCAAAACCATAACTCTCGCAAAAGAAAAATAAATAGAAAACACGTTTTTTCCCCGTTTCCGAAAGGCACGGTCGTGACTCGCGCAAAAGCACAACCATGCCTCTCGCGGAAAAAAAAAACTGTGACTTTCGCGAAAGAAAAAACAAAGAAAACACTTTTTTTGCGCAAAAGTTTTTTTTCAAATTTTTTTGATCAAAAAGCTAAGAAAGACCGGGGGAAAACTAAAACGTCGAAAAACCCAAAAAAAAAATTTAAAAACCGAAAACACGTGCGGAAAAATAAAAAAATATATAATTCGGAGGGAGCGTCCAAAGCACGACACGTGGCGAATGACTGAGAGCGCGCCAAATAGCACTGATCGTTGCGAGGCTCCCGAAGAAGCGCTCGTTAACTAGTTGCTCCCTCCTATTGCATACTGAAACTGTGAAATTGCTACTACAATTTTTACGTGGTGAGGCCCACGAAGCTCCTGTTCGCTCAGTTCGGCTCCCTTTTCAACTCACTCGATTAGCATGTTTTCGCTCACTCCATTGCTATCTTATAAAAAATCCAGCTATCATTATTTGGAAGAAGTTTGCTAAATGAGAAGATGTAATATTGGTTATTCAAAAATATTGGAATTTTAAAAGCATGAATTTTAAAAAAGTTCACAAATTAAAAAAACCATGGATTTCCAAATTAATCACAGATCTGAAATTAGCTTTGCAAACTAAAAACATGTTCGCAAACTTTAAAATATTCAGTAATGTTTTTTGAAGAAATCTTGAATTTTAGAAAAAAAAACAGGCACTTCTAAAATTGTTCACAGATTTAAATAAATGTTCATAAATAAAAAGTGAATAAATAAATAAATTTAGAATATACAAATAAAAAACATTGAAAATAACAGAAAGGTAAAAGTAGGAACCCTCAATCAACGACACAGACGCACCAGGAGCCTCCAAAATTAGGGAGCTTAGTATCTTGATATAAATTTTCGGAAGCAGATCCTAAGATGCAAACCAATTAGTTCAGTCAATGCTGAACAGTGTTTTCTTATCAGTGGAATTTTTATTAAGGCAAGATAAATATGAGAAAAGGACAATGTGATTTCCTCTATAGGCTATGTCCTCTTGTCTTGTCTAGTCCAAATTCACGACTCGAATCTTCAGCATATATTGTGTGATCTTTTGCGAAAGAATAGAGTGAATCTTTGTGCGTTGTACACTTGTACCTTTTGTTTCTAGAGACATATAGTACTATTTTGTTTCTACTAGTATAATCTAACTTTACGAGAAATTTGATTCCAAAGGCATATATAGTCATAATAGAACTGCCTTTTCTCAATTCAAAGGTTCCAAAATTCAATCTTGTTTCATGTGAAATTCACATATCAAATAGTTGTATTATTATCCACCTAATGTCTTTCCTATATAAAGTTGTAGCTAGCGTATGTCGAGTTCCTATGAAAACCTTCTCAGGAATTGTATTTGAACATAAATGGATTCAAATTATAGAAACTTTGTGCCTTCCTTTTGGTGTCTTATGTTTACATCAAGAGTAGATCATGCTACTTTTTTCCACCAAGAAGTATATCCAAGCATAAAAGGAAGCGCAACGATCAAGACTATGCAAATCTCACAATATCAATTTCTTGCTCAAAATAACACGCAAAAACCATTGCAAAGTAAACACGGTGATGAAACAACTAAAGTTTTTTTTTTCTGAATACGCATGAATGTATGTACTATATACTAAAAAAGTGAAACGACTAAAGTAAACCACGCCTGCGCTAAGTCCACATGAACGACGTCTCTTCGGGCACATCTAAACATCATCTGAGGGCATGTACAATGATGGCATATGGATTCATATGCCTCATGATAAAAAGTAATTTAAGGCACTTATATTTATTTTTTCTTTCCAATGCAAGCTACCACTAGTGGGCCTCATTAAGAAAATAGAAAATAAAGACTCTGGTATACATGCATCTTTATTCTTCACTTCAACCTTTTCAGCTTTTGTCACCGGATCACACTTTTTCTCTTCAAGCACCCGCCTTCTGGAGAGAATCTCGCTTCCCTATCTGAACCTACTTTACGTCATATCCAATCCTATATGACATATGAGGCATGACTTTAAGACTATGTATTGTACATGCTCTGATAGATCCTACCAAAATTTCACACCGCTGTCTAAACTCTAAAAATGACACACGCGCGCCGGTTGAGGAAAACAAAAGCGGCATCAACGTCCGAGCCGCACGTGGCGGAGAGGACGTAGAGGTTTTCGCGCACGTAGCTGGTGTGGACGAAGGAGACGTTGCGGTCCTGCGGGATGGAGTGGCCGGAGTTGAGGAGGCAGTCAGGCAGACGCCGGGGACGACGACGCGGAGCACCTTGGGATCGACGGGGGCAACGGAGCGGAAGTTGCCGCACTGCAGCCGGATCCTGGAGATGACGCAGGGCCTGCCCCTGCGTTCGTCGCCGGCGCACTGGTTCGTCACGGTCACCCAGTACATCGATGAGCCGTCGCTTTGAGGCTCGCCGAGGCTCTGCGTTATGACGAGGTCCTTCTGGAGGTCGCAGTGGGCGTCGGCGGCGGCGAAGGCCGGCGGTCCATGAGCACCGCCACGGAGCGAGCGGTCGTCATCGTGCTAGCTAGCGCGCCGGCGGATCAAGAGTTCGGGGGGAGAGGGGAAGCGCGTATACGAGCACGATCGACCACGGCGTGGCTAGCTTGATTTATATATGCATGCATTGCGGATAGTTTTATGGAATGAGCAAATCAACATGGAATTACTTGTGAAAACGGGGTTTGTCTGACCAAGACTCCACGGTGTGGGTATTTGGAATGTGTACATGGATATGGCAGGTTAAGCTCGTTGAAGAGAATTCTTGCCATGTAGTTTCCTTATCAGAACGATATATTACATGTATGGTACGAGTGCATACATGGGTTGCTTTTTTTTTTTGAGTATCAGTACAGACACAAGCGCTCATATACACGCGCATACACTCACCCCTATGAACGCACACACGCACACCCTACCCCTATGAGCACCTCTGAAAGACTGAGCCGGCATATCATCTTGAGATTTACGAAGTCACCGTAGGCGCCTCGTCGTCGACGGGAACGTCTCCTCCCACTGAAAGCGCATCGCCAGAAATCCTGAAATAAATCCAGGAATAATGCGAGCACCAGGATTTGAACCCTGGTGGGTTGAGGATACCACTGTCCACCTAACCAACTCAACCACAGGTTGATTCGCATACATGAGTTGCTTTGATATACGGAGCAACTTCGGATTGATCTATGCTGCGTGCCATCTGTTCGGAAATGGATTGGAACACCCAGGTGCTACGCACCCCTATATGAAAATAGCATTAGTAAAATATCAGAAATTTTTAAGAAAGTCTAAAATTATGGGATTTGAAACATGGGTGCTCGTTGTACACCCGTGTTCATATCTGCGGTGAATGGGTTCCTGTGGTATCCGCGCCTCAGGAATTACGCTCCGACATACGATATATCCAAAAAAAAAATCTATACATACTATTTTTTTAATCTTTTTAGTGACATTACCACGGGCACTCATTCCCTACGAAACTGGACACGGGTGTACAACGGGCAGCCAAGTTTCATGCCCCTAAATTTCGGATTTTTTGGTGATTTCCTAATGTTTTTAATGTGATATTCATATAGGGATGTGTGGCACCCAAGAGCCACAAATCCTCTTCCGCTATATGTTTTGACTTAATATCAGGATCCAGGCCGTCCAATCCTTGCAACAGATAACCCTCGCTTGTGATATTTCCATTTTTACGTTTCGAGCATCATCGCAATATCTTCGTTGCAGTACGACAAAACATGCAAACAAAATCCCATTATTTGAAATGCACACATGCACAATTTATTGTGTGTATGCAACAAATAACTATTTTTTAAAGCAAATCATCGAGAAAAATCCATGTATGCAGCAAGGAAACCATTTCTTGGGACACTGCAAAAAAAACACTTGCAATATGAAAAGAACATTTGCAGCAGACAACCAAGATAATCACATCATCTCACCCATTTGTTTTCAGTAGACTCCCGAGAGTCATCACAACATGTCGCCCTAGTGTTTATAGCAGAACACTCATGAGCTTGCAGCGTGTCAAATTAACATATGCAACATAAAAAAAAAACCGCAAATCACCAAGCTTCATATTGGAGTATCGACCTCACCGGCCCGTGCCCATTAGTGACAAATATCGCGTTGCCAGATCCCTGTCGTAACCCGTTCTCCTATATTTCCATCTTTCCCTAAGTTCACTGGCGTCGGAGGACTTCCTTTTTTTGTTACAACTGGAGGAGATGGCGAGTGAGCACTTTCATATGTGAGAAGTAGGGTCAACGATAGGAGCAATAGGGAAGACACATTGAACGAGGAGCAACATATGAGGTGTGACAATGGATGCGACATTGAGAAGAGGATTCAACTTTATGCATGGCTACCTCCTGGACAGAGCGGATGAGAGAGTATTAGGTGTTCCTCTAGCACCTAAGATTAGGTATTCCAGAGCAAGCTCGGGCGATCCAATGGTTATCTGAGGAGCCCCTAGACCTATGTGCAATTAAGGGACTCTTGAAGGACTTTTTTTTTGGCAAATTTGCCTTAGCGCCTGAGGTTGCCGTTAGATCTGAGATCCAACAGTCCATGAGCTCCTAGAGCATGGGAGCATGCTCCCTTCAGTAGCGGCAACGGAGCAGGGTCTAAACCTAGTGGATGGAAAGGTGCTAGAGGGGAGGCTTACACTTAGCGAGAAGAGAAAATGCAGAGCTAATTGTAGTATTCTTATGATGAAAAGCTATGAACTAGCACGCGCTTAGCACAGCGCGTCATGCGCACCTGAACGATCCAATGGATCGGTCAAATACTTGGTTCTATATAGAGTAGTATTTCATAAAAGAAAATGGATATCTTTTACATGTATTCATATCTACTAGATGTTTGCACAAAATACTTTTTTGGGTGAATTATTAGTACATGAATTGCAAAACATGTTGTCGTAGTCTAAATTTTTGGTATTGCATACGTTAATATTTTCTCTATAAACATATTCAAGTTCCTAGAAAAAAAAAGTCTTAGTCAGACTTAAAAGGTTTGACTTACATTTTAGAAAAAATGTAATAAGTAAGAAATGATTTGCCATTTTGTGTTGTATACAGAATGGTTCAAGTATTATCTTTGTAGCCGGCACTTGAGTAGTTGGTTACTTATCATATCTCTAGAGTTGTTTATTGTATAATTTTTTTGTGCTAAATCCCCAGCGTAATCCAGCGAGATGATAATTTAGCATATGTGGATCAACAGTGGTTAGATTTTTTTAATTATATAATAGTATAATACTAATATATAGTTATATGGAATATCCCTTTTTAGAAGAATTTAAAGATGATGATATACAACAATTTAAAGGGGCTGATTTACATCTAAGCACCATCATCTCAAATTTCAACTATTCTGTCATTCAAAACATAGCCTAAGTATTTTTTGGTGTTGTCAAATGGACACACCGCACATACTACCGCCACGACATGAGCCTGATCTACCTCATGTGTTATCGGGTGTGCCTCCATTTTGGGCACATAGCCACATAGCCTAAGTATTGTACATCCCTTTTTTTTGCATTTACAACTGGCTTGGCTATGGACCTGGCTTTTTTCCTTAAAAAGAACTGAACCTATCTTTTTTTAGACAAACCTGTCTTTTTTTTCTTAATATATATTCTGAGAATATATCATGGACGCAATATTTTACGCAAGAAGTTTAAGCCCACGATGTAGCCCAGCCCACGTATATGCAAAGCGAGACAAAAAGACAGGGTCCATTCTAGCCTGGGCCAAATTACCCGACCAATTCGGCCATTCCCACTTGCCCTAAGAACAAGGCGAAAAAGTAGCGCACCACACCAATGGCGACTCCTGGGGATGGCGAGGACGCGCCGCCGCCGCCGCCGGTGAGCGCGGCGGGGGCTGGAGGCAGCTTGATCGCGAAGCTGCGGGAGCAATGGAGGAGCACGAAAGAGCACGCGGAGACGTACCCGTACGTGTGGGGCTCCTACATCCTCGTCTACGGCGGGCTCGGCGCGTACATCACCTGGCGATGGTGCAAGCTCCGCCGCACCGAGGACCGCGTCCGCGCCCTCCAGGCCCGCCTCCGCCAGCTCGCCGCCGCCGAGGAGTCGCAGGGCGCTTCCGCTGCTACCCCACCTCCTCCCCTGCAGCAGCCCCCGCCGCCGACGACGACTGGGCCGGGCAAGCCCCCCTCCCCGCCGTGAAGAGTAAGGCCCCTTAGGCAACTTCTTGACATGAAATGTTACAGAACAATCCCTGCATCGTTCGAGATCGAGGCATTCCTTGCCTCTGTTTACTCTATGATCCTGGACCTAAAGAAACGGTGGGATCTCGCCCCCCAAAAAGTTGGAAGGTCAATTCTGTGTCCATACTGGAGATCATTCTGGAGAAGGTTTAAATTGTTGTGATTCATGTATGCTTACCCTTTTTTCTAGCCATTCCGCATCGTATTTGTTGTGTTTCTCGCTGCTTCTCTAAATAGATACAATGTTTCATTGTCGTGGTTCATGTACTCATCGTATAGTTCTTGATAATACTAATATTTCATCTCAGTCCTCTGTTGGGTAGTATGGTATGCACTGTTGTGAGCATTTGATAGAGAAGTCTGAACGAACATGCTGATGTATTATGCACTGTTGGGGTAGTATAGCTGCTGAATTGGATTTGGAAGAGAACATAGCATGGTCCTCTGAAACAGAAGGCTCAACCAGCATGCTAGCAGTGGCCTTAACATTATTGTTATCTTCTGATATCTGTAGCTTTCATAAAATTGTCTTTTAATCCTAAATGATGGTGGTAGGAATTTTAATGTGCTCATGAAAGAGTTTACTCCAGCGACATTTTTATTCGGGAAACAGTCCATTATCAAACTTCCCTTACGTATTTCCGTAGCATTATTCCTCCCCAAATTCCTGATCTGTTATAGCGAACTATTTGACTTATCTATGCAGTTATCTTGTGTTGGATAGCTGAAACCAATTAATTGCTAGTTTCCCCCAAAGTCCCTCTTAGCCACTAAAGAGTGGTGTTTTGCTATGCATGCAGTTGTGTCTAAATCTGAACCTTGGCTGTTGAGATTTTTGTGAATATTTCGACCGGAAACATCAAAATATTATGTGTTTATGTCACGATCAACAGTTCCACCATGTTCTAGCTCTGTCAGGTTTTATTTTTACCAATGAACTTACTCATCCAAGCTTCATTTGGAGACTATCAATGTTGAAAATGCCACGTACTAAAGATTTGACGCATGCATTGTTGGCTGTCACAAATTTCAATGATGCTTCAAAGATTTAATTTGTTTGTACAGTAGAACAATTCACTATTCCTGTAATTTGCTTTGTCATGCTTTATAATCAACTCTGGCAGTATGGATTTAAAGGGAGTATTTTCTTTTTTAGTTAGTTGAGACAAACTTTGACCAACATTTGCTCCATTAATATGAAACCTATGTGTTACAAAACCGCAATCGTACATTGGTAGTTTTGAATATGAGTCTAAAGACATCGATTTTGTGTTGTATATTGTTCCCTTTTTAGGTCTATTTTTTGGTGTACTGTGACCAAGAACTGATTTGAGGATAACTTTGGACTGGTGATCCTGGTTACAACATTGATCAGAGGAGTAATTACCAATGGGTAATTTAAAATCTTTCCAATTCGGGGAGGGTAGAACTGGCATCTACTGGGGTAAAAAGGAAATATGCCTGATAATTTAGAATTTATCTGAAAAAATACACCTAATAGAAAGTAAGGCAATAGGGATTACTAATGCAGTAACTGTTGGTCAAAACCTTGTCTTAACAAATCAAATACGTCATATGTATCCGAACAGAGGGAGTACTATATTACAAAGGTGCACTCCCCCCGTTCCAAAATACTTCTGGTGGTTTTAGTTAAACTTTGAACCAAAACCACGACAAGTATTTTGGAACGGAGGGAGCACCTTTTCTTCAGCCGTACAAAGGTGTACCTTGATGTTCCATCTTACAAATGTTTGATGTGATACTACCTTTGTTGTGCACATACTCCCTCCATTCCACAATGTAGTGCTTCCTCTATCTACGTGCTTCAACTTTGACCATAAATTTAACTACCAAGACCGATTGCGGCGGGAGCAAAAATTATATCAGTGAATTCGTATTCGAAAGAAGTTTTCAATTATATAATTTTTTCTTCCGTCGCAGTTGGTCTTGTTGGTTAAATTTACGGTCAAAGTTGAACCTCGGGAAGCGCGGGCGCACTATATTTTGGAATGGAGGGAGTAGTATTAACCTGCAAGCATCCAGGAAGTGCTTGTGGGCACAACAAATTGATTGCATCGGGGTCCCATTTGGCCTGGATTCTTCTTCAATTCATTTACATCTAACATCTATCGCTTGGTTCTAATTTTGTTCCTCGTCCCATTCGTCGCTGTTTTGATCATGCGAATCAGCGGATGCGAGTACAATAATTCAGGCCCCATGGCAGCCTGTGGGGCTGTGTTTCCCAAGGCCGGGGCTGTTTGGAATGAAGATCAATGCATCTTTTTCAAGAACAAGTTGCAAAGATATGCTCTTGCGCCTCTCCCCAGTCATGTGGTTTTCCATTCCCTTACTTTATCATATCTGGTACTTGATCTTAATTTTGTTCCTCGTCCCATTCGTCGCTGTTCGCCGACGTGTACCTCTTGATGGGACTGAGAGTGCAATAATTTGGATCCCTTGGGATCTTGTGAGCCTGTGGGGGCTGTTGACCAATGTTTGACTACGGGTTTGAGCATGCAGCTCGGTTTCTTCTACATAAATCATTCTCGAAAAATCACTGTCTGCATTTTCTTTTCTTCGTACTACTGATATAAATCACTATCTCTGCATCTTTTTCGAAAAAATCTTTGTCTGATTAGCAACCAGCAGCTGATTGCTAAGCTGCCTAGGGCCATTCAGATATCTTTTTCCTATCATTGTCTCGTCTTTGGTAGGATTGACAAGGTGACGTGTCACATCTGTGATTAGCCCCTTTCGAGCTAACCTACTAGGGCTAGGCCGCTAGCTGAAGGGGCGAAATCAGCATGTTTAGGAGCCAAGCCACGCTCTCAATCTGGGTGCTCAATCTGCAGCAATGGCAACAGAATAGTACAGATCGGGTAGGTGCCCTGCCTGCCCGATGCCTTCTCCGACACGGCCATGTGATCGCCGGTCAGCAGCACCTTGCGCCAAGCCCAGAACTGCCCTTGATTCCGTTTATTTACTGAGCGTCTGCCCAGCCTCATCTCATTTCTGTTCATGACCTCATTCCCCGCAGTTTTACCCCCTCAAATCGTACTTTTGATCTCGGTAAAAAGGGAAAGATAATGGTTGGTTGTTTTTTTTTGGAGAATTTCACAACCTATCTGTCTAGTGCAGGAGTATGTATATGGTTTCATGCTGTTACTGATCCCATGTACTGTATGCTACCGCCTGCTTGAACTTTTGAACTGAAAAACAGTTGTGCACAGGCTGAATCTGCAGGCCCAACCGTTGTTTAATTTTCGAAATTTGAAGCACCGGTGTTGGTGGGCACTGCTGCAGCACGGCTTAACTAGAAGACAGATCGGCCTGAGGCGGATCAGTGGCCTTTCCACTCGGAAACGAAAAGACTATAAGCTTGTTAATTGGGAGGGCCACGGGAGAAAATGGGCTCTGTCGGAGGTCTTCTCCCCTCCAGATCGGCGCCAAATCGCTGTGCTCACTCATGCCATGTCCTGAACTCCTGATAAAACTATTCGCTGCACAAATGCAATACTTAATTCGTTAGCCAAATCGTAGGAGATTTTACAGCGATCGTCTGCTGCACTGTTAATAAGCTTCTCATCAGTACACTACTTAGTTACTCGGTAAATAACGCTGTTTTGGGGAGACAAATAGTCGAGATCCGTTATTGGAGTTCGCTTCGTTTCAGAGGTGGCGCCACTGTTCGACAGCCTCTGGTGCATCCGCTCTGGGCCTCGCCCCTCCCCCTGCCCCGTCCACCTCCGAATTTTTAAGGGGAGCAGCGTGTGGTGGCGTCCGCTTATCACTCTCCCTGCTCCTAGATACCAGCCAGCCTCCTGCCCCTCTCCCTGCCGGGCGCTCGCCGCCGCCACGCCGTGTTGACGGGGCCGGGAGGTGCGTACTACGTAGCTGGTTTGGCAACGGGCGATGCCGCAGGTCGACCTGGAGAGCCTGGTGTGCGGCGGCGCGGGCGCGGGCGCCGGGGACAGGAAGGTGTCGTGCGAGACGGTCATCGCGGGCGGCGACAGCGGCGACGCCTCGCCCCCGCGGCCCGTGCCGCCGCCGCCGCCGGACCACGACTTCCCGCCGGAGTCGATAACCATCCGCATCGGCGACGACGCGTCCTTCTCGGAGCTGAACCCGATATACGAGCGGGACGACTCAACCAAGGGCAGCACCAACCCCAAGTCGTCGGCGGCGGCGGGCGGCGCCTGCAACCCCGTCCCGCTCAAGGCGCGCTCCAACTCCGCGCGCGTCGCGGGCGGCTCGGCCGCGGCCACCGCCACCTTCTTCGGCCTCCCGGCCAGGATCCGGCCGGCCTTCACCCGGCGCCAGCCGTCGCAGGGCCGGATCTTGCCCGACAAGCGCTCTGGCGGCACCGGCGAGGAGCCGCGGTCGCCCAAGGTGTCCTGCATTGGGAAGGTGCTGTCCGACCGGGAGAGGTGCGGGCGGCGGCGCCAGCGCAGGTGGTGGCGCGGGGTGGCGGCCGTGTTCCGGTGCGGCGGCGGCGGCTGCGCCTCCCGGGGAGTCGGCGGCGGCGCGGCGGGCAAGAAGATGGCGCTGGAGGGGAGCGAATACGACGAGGAGGAGAAGGAGGCGAGCGTGGCGGCAATGCGGAAGTTCAAGTCCGGGAGGAGAGCCGCCACGTGGGGGGAGGAGGCGCTGGCAGCGGCGGCAGCGGAGGCCTTCTCCGGCGAGCCGGCGGGGGACGAGGAGAAGAAGCACGAGAGGCACGAGGCCGAGCACTGGGCCCGACTGCCGGTGAGTTAGCCGTGGCAGAGGCGGGAAGATGGGTGGCGATACAAGCGCATGGTGGTCCCCGCTGTCAGTGACGGCGCCATGGGTGAGCTCGAGCCGCCTCGAGCCGTGCCCATGATGGGGTAGGGGGTAGGGGGGTAGGGGGTGGTCGTGACCGGTGACTGGCCTAGAAATGCGGGTTTTGGAATGAATTTCGGTGGTCTTTTGCTGTTTGGCATTTTGCTCTTGGGATCGTGGTGCTCGACGGACCCAACTTGTTGTGTTTTTCGTTGCGTGTTGCAGCCGTATCGTCGTATCCATGCATGGGCAATGTACATGTACATACCACCACCACCACCCCTGAAATAATAACAGGAACGTGCACACAAGGTGTCCCGTTGGTGTTTCTCTCTTTTGCTTCTTGCCAAGGCCCATGTGATGCGTCATGGAACAGACAAATGACTGCTGAATCTCGAGCCGCATGGGCCACCATATGAATTTTTTTATGAAACTTTTCAAACTGCAGTTCATAGAAAATCTAACATCTATTTCAACCTCTTTTGTTAATTTCTTTTCATATGCCATCTTATATAGGATTAAAGTGCGTATGCCACTCTAATGCTATACTTTTTATATTACTACGTTTTCAAAATCCTGTGAATCAAATAAGCCCGGTCCCAGCAGCGTCACGGCCGCCGGTCCGCCCCTCAGACGCCACACCACAGCGATGCGTAGTATCTGCCGCCGCTGCTTCCCCCGCCGTTGACGTCTGCGTCCAACCTGTACCGTCCGCTAGCGGCTGGCGCCGAGCAGGACGCGGCCGGGTCGCCGTCGCGGCGTCGCCTTTGAGGATGGTGGCTTCTCAGTTCTCACTTCTCACGCCTGGCTGCTACTGCTACGGTAGATTTTTTTTTTGAAGCAGACGGTGCCCAAGATTGGTATGGACCACTGAACATTTGGCGTGCCTGATCGATTGGTTTGGTGCCTTGGCCGGAGCCCCTGCAGTTCGGACATGAAAGAGGCTTCCACCTTCAGCCAGCGGGCCGTCAGGGCCAGAGAGGGAAGCGAACTCTGCTTCCCACAGCCTTGGAACAGATCGTTTACCACTACAGGCAGCTGGCTCCTTTCACTCCGAATACTGTTGATTTGACCGACGAGACCCTTCCGCGAAACAGCTCGTGCCGTTGGATTCGTTCGTGTAGTCGTACTGGCAAACAAAAGTTTTTCCCGGAATCCTTTTTATGTGTTTTTGAGGAGGCTTTTGAGGGGAACCTGAAGAACAGCTAATGCTACTGCAGATTTTAAACATAAAGCAGGAACATAAAGTGCACACTTTTTTTTAGCAACACATAAAGTACACACTATGAGCTTTCTTGTCGCCAGCTGGGTTATGCGAGCCCAGAACATATGGGCTTTGGCCCCAGAGTGCTTACACCGGCTTTAGACCGGCCTTTCACACCCACGCACACAAAAGAGCAACGAGACAGGAAGGGTACCATTTGACGATATCTTCGCTTCAGGCCGGACAACCGAGGGTGAAAGTATTTAGGAATTTTCCGGCTAGACCGTTTCCAAATCTAATTTTTTTCAAGAAAACTTCCAATATATTCATCTTTAATCATAGCAGTACAACAACTACAAGCACCGAAGTGAGCCGAAGACGCGCCGCCGTCATCTCCCATCCATTGCCAGAGCAGCGCACAATTTATTAGTAGATAGTCGGTAAGTCGTCGTGCTAAGGACACAAACCCTAACAAGATTGAAAAAAAAAGACTAAAAGTGGAGCACTCCCGCCGGCCCTCGCCAGGATCCACCGGAGACGAGGCGGACCTGCGCCGGCACCGGCGAGAGACACGAACCCTAACTTTCTTTTTTGGAGGAGGATGAGGAGGCGGAGCCCTGGCTCTAGCAGGCGTGCAGTCGGTCTGTCCGTTTCCAAATCCATTTTAATAGAATACAATAAGAAATTTTTGACATCCGACAACAATCCGTTTCGAATCCGAGACTGATTGATACGATGCGGTATAGTATATGGTATTACTAATTTGAACTAATACCACGACCGTTGCATTTGGATAATCCGTTTTCTCTAGCCGGATAGGCCGACCTTTCCAATTCCGAAACTGATTTATGGGTGAAGTTTTAAGTATTTAACTAGCAACACGTGAATGCTATCTTTGCTTATGAGACAAGACATATGCTTATGATTTATTTGCCTTATCCTATACACACATAAGAAGTTGATCCTTTTTATTTTATTTATCTCAACATGCACACATGCCATTTCATTAAAGGCCCATCATTATATGCGTGTTAAAAAGTTTTTCATTATTAGTTGATCTCAAGCACACCTTCCACCTCATCAAAAATCCACTCAACATGCATGAAAAAAATTTCATTATGTTATGCCACTTATATTTAAAATATTTTCCGACTACACAATAATCAAATAGAATATAAAATAAGTGTCTTAACCTTAGTACAATTTTGTACTGTACTAAAGTTGGTACAAAGTTGAGATACTTATTCTGAACGAAGGGAGTATATTATTAACTCAACAATGGATGCTTCATATAATCAAATAATTGAAATATATTGCAATCAATTCCCTCAGCAACACGCGGGGTATTTTCTAATTTTAATAACATCTATTGCTTTGCGATTTTGTGTGTTCTTAAAGTGCATAAGTGTTAACATTTGCTCAGTGTTTAAATTATTTATACATTCCTCATATATGAATATGGTAAATGACCGTTTTTTACCCGACGTCGTTCCGTTACCGTACCATGTCTGAACCCGCACAATCTGATATTATGTCACCGTACCATGCCTGAACCCGCACAAGCTGATATTATGTTACCGTACCATGTCCGAATGCACACAATCCCATATTCTGTTACCGTACCATGTCCGAATCCACACAATCCAATATTCAAATCCACATCCATTCCACTTTCCGAATCTGAAAATAAATATGGGATATGATATGGTATAAGAATTATTCATCTGAATCCGATCCGGTTTCACCCCTATGGATAACTATGTGTTGAAAATTGATTTAAGTACTAGCAAAAAAACCGTGCGTTGCAACGGGAAAAGAAAATAATACACGTTCTTAACCTAATAACCATGACTCAAGACCTTAATAGGGCCGCGTCTTTTAGTTTCACATGGCATCACATTTGTATTTCCTCTATACTCACACACTCGCTTGAAAAAAATAGCCCGTGCATTGCAACGGGAAAGAAAATAACACACACTCTTAACCCAATAACCATGACTCAAAACATTAATAGGCCCACGTCTTTTAGTTTTACATGGCATCACATTTGTGTTGGCGACAATGACCTCTGTGCTCATGCAATGAAAACACGTTTGAATGTGGTTAGTCTTAATGTCTCTCTCTTTTGCGCGCGCGCACGTGCGTACACTCGCTTGGAATAAGATAAAATGTATGTTGTTTTTTTCCCGCAAGGTTTTTCATAGTTGTGTATGCATGATTCTCGATGTTTTTTTTCTCCCACTCTGGTTTAATAGATGTTTATTTGCAATTTGAATCACCGACGGTACAAAAAAACAGACCGTACACTATATATTAAATTTGCACCAAAAATTATATTTTAGAAAAATAACTTCATATTTAGATTCTACATATTTTTCTAATCAAGTTTCATATATAACATGTTAAAATCTAAGTTACGGTTTAAAAGATATGAATAATCTTATTTTACATAAACTGTAGATTGATTAACCGAAACGTCAAGGGGTTTTCTGTTAAAACTAAAAAAACGTTTCGTCTGACTTAAATATGGACGACGGGTTGATTGTCTAAAACGTCAGGGGGTTTTCTGAGAAAATGAGAAAAACGATTGGTTGTAACTTAAATGTGTATTTAATAGATGTTTATTTGCAGTTAGAATCACCGACGGTACGAAAGAAAAACGGACTGTGCACTATAGATTAAGTTTGCACCAAACATAATATTTTAGAAAATACTTAACAGCTAAAAATAATATCATATTTAGATTCTACATATTTTTCTAATCAAATTTCATATATAACATGTTAAAATCGAAGTTACGATTTAAAATATATGGATAGTTTTGTCTTACATAAACTGTGGATTGATTAACCGAAACGTCAAGGTACTTTTTGTGAAAACGGAAAAAACGTTTCGGCTGACTTAAAACTGGACGGCGGGTTGATTATCTAAAATGTCAGGGGGTTTTCTGGGAAAATAAAAAAACGGTTTGTATGTAACTTAAATGTGTACTGTGGGTTGATTTAGAGAAAACTGAGAGGGTTATTTGTAAAATGCACGACGGACGACCAGAAACAGTTTGTGCTTTATTAGTAGGTAAGATAAGATAATGAGCTTTAGTTTTGTTTACAAACTTATTTAAATGTTTGAAACGGTTTCAAATTCTTTAACATTTTTGACTCAACAAATTTTTGTTGAATCGATGAATTTCTTTTAAAAATTGGGGAACAAATTTTAAAAATAATTTTTTTGTGAACATTTTCTAAAATGTCATGGACATTTTTTTTCAGATTTCCGAATATGTTTTGACTACATGATCATTTTTTCAAAATCATGAACATGATTTTATTTCCCGGCCATTTTTCCAAATTGTGATTCTTTTATAATATTGCAAACAATTTTGCAAAACCACCAACATTTTTTAAATCTGCAATCTTTTTATGATTTTCTAAACATTTTTGAATTCACATATATTGTATGATTTCTCAAACATTTTGTTTGAAAACTCGTAACTTTAGAATATTAGATCCTGAATTAATTTAAAGAAGAAAGAAAACAGAAAAGACAAAAAAGTAAAATGAGAAGAAATAGGGGAGTAAAGCCCCGCATATGGGCCGGCCCATGAATGCATAGATGGGTCATGCGTGAGAAACTCGCACCTATAAAACAGCGTAGGAGGCGGCGATTTTTGGTTCGGAGAAACGAATCGTTTTTCACTTACGGGTGGCATTGGTGGGTAATTTTTATCAACTTGGAGGGTAATTTTAATGACGGACGACCAGAAGCGATAGCCGCTTTATTAGTAGGTAAAGATATAGACACTTATGACCTCCCCTTTTACGGTTTTGCTTTCCGTGCAAAAAGAAAGAAATAAACTATGTTCCGAAGTGATTTGTGTTAGTGCCACAATGTCAATCAACTATACATAACTATGAAAGTGTTCTTCTAATTCCGAGCTCATGTATACATTAACAAACAGTAAAATTGGGGAAATAGTAAAATAAAATGAAACATTTTGATTTTTTTATGATAAACATTGATGATTTACCTGCGTGCGATTTTTTTTTGATGGAATGACATTCGTGGACATTAGATCAAAAAAATTGATGCTCCCCTGCCAAATAAAAAATAAAAAATTGATGCTCCAAAATGCTTCCAAAACTAGTATTTTTGGAGCGATTGATTTGTTTATTTTCTGACCTCCATGAATATCAACTTATCACAAAATTTTGCACGCACACGAAATATTTATCAATGTTTATTACAAAAAAGATCATAGTTTTATTTTACAATTTTTTTGGATTTTTACTATTCATATGGGTGCATATGAGTTTGAGCTTAGAAAGGCCATGTCCATGCGAATTCTCTCTTTTTTTACCCTAAAAAACTTCTGGTTTTCACACTTTTTTAAAAAAAAATTGAGGGTGCAATCTAGAGTGTGTATGTGTTGCAGATATATTGTCTTGCAACCGAAGTGATTTTTTAGGAGCAATGAATGTAAGTACACACTGTGAGCTTTGTTGTCGTCAGTTGAGCTTTGGCGAGCCCAAAACGTATGGGCTTTGATCACAGATGGACTGTAACGCACTCAATGCGGCTATATCTCCTACGTGTCGAAGCATGACTTAGAGGCATAACCGCATTGAAAGCAATATCGCAAGTGAGGTAATCTTCACACAACCCATGTAATACATAAGGGAAAAAGATACATAGTTGGCTTACAATCGCCACTTCACACAATTACATGAATAAAGCATTACATCATCCAGATACACAAGGTCCGACTACGAAACCAAAATAAAAGAAGACTACCCCAAATGCTACACAAATCCCCAATCGACCCCAACTGGGCTCCACTACTGATCAACTAGAACGAAACAACACAAAGGACAAGATCTTCATCGAGCTCCTCCTTGAGCTTGGTTGCGTCACCTGCACGGTCTCATCGGCACCTGCAAGCTGGTTTGGAAGTATCTGTGAGTCACGCGGACTCAGCAATCTCACACCCTCGCGATCAAGACTATTTAAGCTTATGGGTAAGGTAAAGGTATGAGGTGGAGCTGCAGCAAGCGACTAGCATATATGGTGGCTAACCTATTCGCAAAAGAAAGCGAGAAGAGAAGGCAAAAGCACGGTCGAACAACTATGATCAAGAAGTGATCCTAGAACAACCTACCTCAAACATTACTCCAACACCGTGTTCACTTCCCGGACCCCGCCGAGAAGAGACCATCACGGCAACACACGCGGTTGATGTATTTTAATTAAGGCCAACTTCAGGTTTTCTACAACCGGACATTAACAAATTCCCATCTGCCCATAACCGTGGGCACGACTTTCGAAAGTTCAAAACCCTGACTTTCGAAAGTTCAAAACCCTACAGGGGTGTCCCAACTTAGCCCATCACAAGCTCTCACGGTCAACGAAGGATATTCCTTCTCCCAAGACAATCCGATCAGGCTCGGCATCCAGGTTACAAGACATCCTCGACAATGGTAAAACAAGTCCAACAACACCGCCCGAATGTGCCGACAAATCCCGATATGAGCTGCACATATCTCGTTCTCAGGGCACACTCAGATGAGACATCCTACGAGTAAAACCAACCCTTAAGTTGCCCCGAGGTGGCCCCGCAGTCTACTCGATCGGACCAACACTCAGAGGAGCACTGGCCCGGGAGGGAGGGGTTAAATAAAGATGACCCTTGAGTCTGCAGAACCCAAGGGAAAGAAAAAAGCTAGGTGGCGAATGGTAAAACCAATGTTGGGCATTGCTGGAGGAGTTTTATTCAAGGCAAACTGTCAAGGGGTTCCCATTATAACCCAACCGCGTAAGGAACGCAAAATCCGGGAACATAACACCAATATGACGGAAACTAGGGCGGCAAGAGTGGAACAAAACACTAGGCATAAGGCCGAGCCTTCCACCCTTTACCAAGTATATAGATGCATTGATTAAGTAAAAGATATTGTGATATCCCAACAAGTAAACATGTTCCAACAAGGAACAACATCTCCATGTTCTAACAAGGAACAAACTTCATCTTCACATGCAACTAACAACGCTATAAGAGGGGCTGAGCAAAGCGGTAACATAGCCAAACAACGGTTTGCTAGGACAAGGTGGGTTAGAGGCTTGGTTCAACAATATAGGAGGCATGATAAGCAAGTGGTATGTATCGCGGCATAGGCATAGCAAAAGAGCGAGCAACTAGCAAGCAAAGATAGAAGTGATTTCGAGGGTATGGTCATCTTGCCTGAAATCCCGCAAGGAAGAAGAATGAGTCCATGAAGAAGACAAACGGACGTAGTCGAACAGGTCCTCACAAACGCGACGTTAACAGAACCAACCCGAAGAAGCAACACCGGAAAGAAGCAAACAACATAGTAAACAACCACGACATGAACATGGCATGATTTACAATCAAGTATGATGCATGTCCGGTTTAATGAAGCATGGAATGGCAAAGTGCACAAGCAACCCTACAAATTAAGTGGAGCTCAATATGCAACAAGTTGCATATTGACGAAACACCACGACAAGTTATTTAGTTCGATCTCGTTTATGTACCCAACAATATTAAATGTTGTTAAACATGGCAAGAGGGTGAAGCAAAGTAAATCTACCTATCTAGTCAAGGTTAAATGAGGCCGGAAGCATCGAAAACAATTCCGGTAAATCCCCATATGCATATACTAGGTTTGGTGCTCTTCTGTCCTAAACATAATTTTAGAGTTATTAAACATGCAAAGTAAGGTCACCATGTTAAACTAGGCATTTTTCTACCCCATTTACGTATAAAGATTATTAGGTTTGGAGCTACGGTTATTTAGTTATGAATTAAAGCATTTTAGCATGTTATTTAAGCAAATAGAAACAAACAACATTTTAAACATTTTAAACATAGATGAAAGTTGCATATTATTAAACTAGATGAAAAACTGAGCAAGTTTTATATACAAAGTTATTACATATGAAGCATTATTCATAAGTTATTATATGCATGAAGACCAGGGGTTTTTCTGTAAAACCGTAAACTCTGGAATATTGGCAAAATTCGCAGGGCCAGGGAAAAAATATAGCGGGCCAAAACAGGGGCTGGCCCAACATGAGGAAAGAAAAACAAGAGGGCGCCGGAGCTGGCCTCACCATGGGCCAAGGCCCGTGAAGGCTGTCAGGCTCGCAGCGGGAGCTGGGCCGGAGGAGCCTGGGAGTAGCTGGGCCGCAGTGGGAGAGGAGGCCGGCCCACGCAGCTGGCCAGCGCGGTCAACGCGCGGCTGGACCGGGCGAGCTCCTCTTGCGCGATCTGACGAAGCAGACAACAGCGGTAGGGGACTGCAGCGGCGGACTTGCCGTGAGGGAAACTGGGCAGCAGGGCAGTGTCTTGCGAGAGACTTGGCGTAGGCTTCGGCGGGAATGAAGGGAGGCAGGAAGGCAGTGCGGGGCGGACCAGACTTGAGGAGGTCGTCGTCCATGGTGTCAGGCGTCCTGGTGGCTTCTGCGCTCGAAGCAGGAGAGCTGGCGCGCGGTTGGACTTGCAAGGAAGCGGCGGCGGCAGGAACTTGGCAGAGGACGGCGGATCCGGAAGATGGTGCGGTGGCGCGAGGGCGTCCCTCCCTGGAACGAGGCGGAGGCGACGGGAGGAGAAGTGGTGCAGAGGAGGCTCTGTTCTGGTAATCGGACTGGTCGAAGACGAGTCCTGAAGGCCGGCGTCCATGCATCGGGGCGGCGTGCTCCTCGTTCCCTGCAGCGACGGAGCTTGTGGACTTGCGTTCATGGGCGGTCCAGGGGTACTTGAGAGAGAGGAGGAACGGCATGAGAGAGAGGGAGACCGAGGAGGAAAGGGAATAAGAAGGAGCAGGGGAGGCAGGCGCGCTCGGGTGCAGCAGATCGAGCAGCTCGATCGGGAGGCGCGCTGGCTTCAGGTGAAGCTCTGGTTGGTGGGATAGGATTGAGAGGAGGAGGGGCTCGCTGGTTGGGTGGATCGGGGTGGATCCCGATGGGGATTTGGGAGAAGAGTGCGGCGGCGGCGACAGGGACAAGTCCCCTAATTTCTAGGGTTTGACCAAAATGGGCTGGGGGTGGATGAATATATACACCACGGGTTAGGTTAGGGGCTATCTCGTCCCTCCGATCAAAATCAGACGGTCAGGAAAAATAGGCTAGGGAGTCCAAATAAGAAAACGGAGACGTTTTGTAGATGTTTGCGGATGATCCGGACACAGCGGTAACGACTGCCCGAGTCGGGTCCGGGGCAGCTTTTCGGACACGCGCGCGAGGAGGGCCGCGGGCTGACGAGAGAGGTTAGGCTGGGACTGGCGGATAGGTAGTGAAATGTGAAGACGGTCTAGGAAGGAAAGAGCGGAAAGCCCGGCAACAGTTTTCGGAGACCGAAAACGTCCGACAATAGACCGACTATACTGCTGCTATAGTTAATCGTTGGGGCGTCAGACGGACTCCGAATGCGATGAAACTTGGCAGGCGGCCTACCTACACTAAAATAAGATCGCACGCCAACTTTCAACCCATTCCGAGAACATTTTTCCCGCCACTTATAAAATAATATTCAGACGTGCCGCGGGCGCGTGCGGGTGTGTCTGGGCTCAGAACGGACAACGGACGAAACTGGGGAATCCGGACGGATGCAAGTTTGAAAAACATGCAGATGCAATGCGGATGATGACATGACAAGATGCAACACACAAGCGAATGATACGGCAACAAACAGCGAATAACTGAAAGACACTTGGCGCATCGGTCGGGGCGTCAGACGGACCTACCTTTCTAAAAAGAGCATCAAGGCTCCATTTGATATCTTCCCACCAGGCCGAGTAATGTGCTGATGAAGCCATCTGTTACTCCCACAGACCCATAACATCAATGGAAGTTAACCAAGAACAACCCATAAAAAAAAGAACAAGTGCCAATTCTCTGAGCTTTTTACACTAACAAATTCTGTGATTTTTTCCTTTTTTTAAATTGACAAAGGTTCAACCTGGACCATGTAAGCATTGCAGAAATGATGATTTTTTTTTTTGAATTTTGAGATGTTGATATCTGACCAGTCCATTTTATGCTTAATGGAAAGACATTTACTCTAGCTGTTTGCTCGAAGTATGTTTGTAATTTAATTAAACCATGCCCCTGTAAGTTTTTTTTCTTCGAACCGGGCTCCATGCCCCTGTAAGTATTAATTGATGCCCAATCTTTTACAAATGTCGTATTCCTACGATGAATAAACGCAATAACCTCAACAAAAAAACTGACAAAAGAAGATTACCAAACAAATTCGATGTGACTGCAGTTGCTGGTCTTCAGTTTACCCAGATAAAAACAGAGGTATTTCTTTCTTCGATGAAGTGGTGCTCCTGCATAGCACTTTGCCAAAGAAAATCGCTATGGATATCATAGCCATGGGATGCCGGAACTTATGGATGCAAAGACATGGCAAGCTCTTCAGGAACGAAGTTCCAAGCCCAGTCTCCTGGAAATTCAAGCTTAAGCAAGATCTGCTACTGGTCAAGCATTGGACCAAGGAAAATAATATGGAATTTCTGACTCAGTGGATTGACTCCCAGATGTGATTAGTTTCAGGCTTGAATCTGTTTCCATGTTAGAAAAAGCTGGAATTGGTTAGCTGCAGTCTCTTCATGACTGTATTTTCATTTTCTTCTGTATGTACAATATTCTTTTATAAATGAAAATATACCGTAGAACAATTGTTCTACTGTTAAAGGTTTGAAAAAAAATCTAACTGCAGTTGCTAAAGAAACGGTTAAAACACTTCTCCTAGAGTGACACCTAATTGACCGGTTAGAAATAACAACACAAACTAGCTAGTACATGGCAATCATCTAACAGCTCCATCCTCCACAGTCAGTGCAACTACAGTACAGCTCTGGATATCCACTCAGAACCAGAAATTCTCTATGGCCTGTGCCATAGAGAAAGGAGTACATCGAGCGCAAAACTCGACTGAACCGTCCGTTTTCTTCAGAAACACAGGTTCAGAAGCACACAGCACGATTATCATATCACCGCAAAAGCAACGTGGCCTATTATCTGCGTCAAGCTACACAGTGCACACCCCAATAAAAAAAGGCACTTGCATGTGAACGACAAAATAGGCGAAGATATACCGCTACAGCCTACAGCTACAGGGACAGGCATATATGGGTGGGCAGCACCTACACCTCCTTCTTTTTCAGAAAGATAACTGCACACAGTGATTCCGGAATAAAGCCTCCCCCACAGACTCGCACACTCCTTACATTACACACACGGAGGCTGAAGCAGTCAGTACCGACTTGAGAACTAGAAAAAGATATCCGGCAAAAGGGCTAGATATTCCACAGGCCACCACGTTCGCATGATCAGCATCAGCAACGAGCCATGGATGACACGATATCTCGAACGGTCCAACAGGAGTCGGTTGGCTCTGAGCTCTCAAATGGACGTCCCTGGCTACACTGCATGACATGAGCACCGGGTAGTGAGCGGCCAGACGAGGACGATCCCTTCCCTATCTCCATCTGAACCGTCTCTCGTCTCCATCGTTGGCCTCTTGCATGGGGGTGACGCGACGCCTCTGGACCGATCGGGGTGGAGTGCGCGGTGGTTCGGGCGGAGCCGTCGGCGAAATCTCTCGGTGTGCTGGTTAGCTAGGATCGTAGCGCATGCGCGGCGCATAATTGCGCGCGTACCGGTGGTCAGACCCATCAAGCCAGCGATGGGTGTCAACAAACAAACAGGGAGGGAGCCAGCGGTCCCTGTAGCCGAGCACGCCGCTCAACAGGATGGATCATTCCACATGCACGGGCACATGGCGCACCGGGCCTTCTTGCGTTGCGTGACCTGTTACCTAACCTGACATGGGCGCAACACGCCCCGAACCCGCCGCTGCTGTGCTGGGGTCTTCGTCCGGCCACTTTCTCGCCACGATTTGGCACCAAGCTTAGACTACCGTGTCAGCGGCACGAGCCTGAGGACGAGGTGAGCTAGTGAGTTTATGTACCTCTTTGTCAGGGAAAATAAGTCTATCGTTTTCCTGAGTCTGATGATGAGCTAGTGGCCAAGACAACTCAAGGCTCTTCGCTGGACGATGCGTTAGCCGGAAGGGAGCCCCAATCATTCGTGCGGCGGCGGTGGTGGTGGTGGTACGTGTGGAGGAAGCTGGGAGGAACAATAATGCGGCGAGCATGACACCCACCGCCGCCGCTAACGTTATCTGCAAGCCACACCGGAGAAAAAGCCCAAGGTTAGGCGTGCGAGTTCATTCAGATTAGCACGAGCTCGTGCTGTTCAGCGACACCGGAGACCTCGACGTTGAATCGCTTTGCCACTTTGACGCTTGACATTCCCTGACACGATTTCTTTCTTTCCCGCCTAAGTGCTAGCATGTTTCTCCAGTCAAACACTCCAGGAATTTCCCGCGCTTTCTGCGATGCCCCGCCCGTCCGTGCATCGCCGTCCCTTTGGGTGCCTTTTGCTCTCGGGATCATTGGGGCGGGAATAATCAGAGAAAGGAGAAACTTTCCGGGACAGACATCGCCGTCGTGCCGAATTTCAGAATCTCGGCCAGCCCCATAACCGATTTACAACATGTTCTCCGTATACAATGAATGGTGATGAATCGCTACTAGTTTAGTTTAATCAATCAGCATGCCAACAATGCTGACAGCACGGGCAATACCAGCAGTGGCGTCAAAGAAGATAATCTTCTCCTTACGCCCAATCTGGACGCGGCCGAGAACATGGACTGCGACGAGTACGGGTCGAACCTCCCCACCGACGACCCCCCGCCGGATCCGTCGCCGGAGCCCGAGCCGGAGCCGGCGGTGCCGGCGTTGATCGCGTACACCGGCGAGCCGTTGGGGTAGAACAGCCCGTAGTTTCTCTCTGATGCCGGCCCGGGCTTCATGTTCTCGTTGAAGAGCGCGAACACGAACACGTCGATGGGCACGCTGGGCTTGAGCGGCGTGCCCTGGCCCATGGTGATCCGCTGCATGAGGTTGCCGTTGTACGCCGCCGCGTTCTGCGCGGTGGCGCCCACCTCGTCCTCGTCCCCCTTGGACGGCCACCCCGTCTCCGACACCCGCACGCCGATGTCCGTGTGCCCCATGGCCTTCATGGCCGCGTACACGGCGTCGATCTGCGCGTACAGCATGTTGTCGTACACCAGGCCGCCGTCCCGCACGCCGGCGTTGGGCTGGAACAGCACGTACGGCAGCGACACGCTCCCCGGGCTCCCCTTGTAGGCGAAGAAGGGGTAGGCGTTGATGAGGAACGGCGAGCCCGTCTTGCTGTGGAAGTCGAGCAGCGGCCTCACGTACTGCGCCACGCCCTCCTGGAACGCGCCGGACGACGGCGGGAAGCTGCTGCCGAGCACGTTCACCGAGTGCGCCGACGAGACCGTGACCCGGCCGCTGAGCCCGAGCGCGGCGAGCGCGTCGTAGACGGCCTGCATGGCGGGGACGAGGCTGGCGGCCATGGCGGTGTCGTTGTTGCCCAGCACCTCGTTGCCGACGATGATGCCGGTGATGCGGGTGGCCGGGAGGAAGGGCTGCACGTGCTGCGCCACCCACTGCCGCGCCGCGCCGGGGCTGGCCGCCATGGTCTGCAGGTTCTCGTTGCCCACCGAGATGATGAACTCCACGCCCGTGTTGGCGAACGCCGTCAGCACCTTGGGGTCCGCGTCGTAGAGCTTCACCCGGTTCACGTTCATGGACCGGAGCAGGCCGGCCACCTGCGTCGGGTCCGGCAGGTTGTTGGCGATCTGCCCGTAGTTGATGCCGAACTTTTGCTGCGCCGACACTGTGCCCACTGCGGAAAGGCACGGCGAGGTTAGCAGTGCGAGGAGCAATCAACCCCCATCGTTTCAAAAATATCTTCTTTGAAAAGAAAAATAAAACATTTTTGAAATCGAATTTTCACTTTTCAGATATAGCCACCGAATGCTTTAGGTCGGCGGTCTCTTTCACGATCAACTTGCAGAAAAATAATGGGTCGAAAATAGACAGCCTACTACACTCCAACTGATATCCAGCTGATGATGCATGCGGTTGCGGCAGGTGAGATCGACATACTGGTAGCAGAGAAGAAGGGTGAATTCGCAAGTGTATTGGCTTCAGACTTTCAGTGTGCGCAAAGAAAAAGTGCGTTGGTTCGAGCTATGAATAAATAAGTCTTGCAATGACGCGGGAAACTTCAAGTTGTAGTCACATGCGCGCGCATCAATCAAAGCTGACAAAGCGAGGCGGCTAAATTAACTCTTACGACAATGACGAGCTACAGTTATTGGGAGAGCAATTCTAAGGCAGGCTCCCTGGATCTGAGATCTCCATGCTCTCTGCTTCATAGTAGCTTCAGAGTAGCTCTCATGCTTCTTTCCATGTACGGGAACTGCAGAGCCCCGGAATTGTAGCGAAAACAGCCTTGAAACTCCTGGAAACGGCACCACGGACTGGAGCACCGAGCACGAACGGCACATCGTGTGTGGAATTCGTCGGGCAAGCCTTGGAGATGGCAGAAGCGCGGAGAGAATAAGAGAGCGCTCCACTAGGTTGATCGACAACAATGGCGACGTCGGCAGAGGCTGGAGGCGGAGATGCAGCAGAAGCAAGAAGAAAAGCTCGGGAGATGAAGGAAGCAGAGCAGAGGGCGCACCTGAGAAGAGCAAGAGCAGGAGGATGCAGGGCAGGAGCGACGATGAGGCTCGGTGCTCCATTGGCGTCTCTTTCTCTCGTCTGCTCTCGCCCTTGGCCGATATATGATGTCTGGGGGAGGGTCCGGAGCGGTTACGTCCGTGTTAAAGTAGAGCGGCTCCTTCATTCGGGATCGACCCCTCGCCTTCCCAAGTTAGTTTTTATAGGAGTGGTAGCACCACCGGAGACCGTGTCCAGCCACAGACACCAATGTGTTGAGAGAAGGTAAACTAATGAAATATCTGGGCGGAAGTCGGCGCCCGCTGGCCTACAGCAGAGTAAGCACGTGCGCGGCCTCTACTTCACGCAGGCGCTCTTTGAAACGGCACTACGGATTGGGAGCTGGAAGACGAGCAACAACAACAACGCGTGCTGAATTCTGCCGCGGGCGACGGACGGAGGCGGAGAGAGTAAGCAGAGCTTCTCACCCGGCTGATCGACGGCAATGGCGGCGTCCGCGGAGGGCAGACGCAGAGCGGCGCCAGAAAGAAGAGAAGAAACTCTTACATAGCAGAACGAAGCGAGGAGGAGGAAGCAGGGCAGAGCACACACCTGAGAAGAGCGAGAGCAGCAGGAGGCCGAGCATGAGCATTGTTGGTCGAGTCATCGTCCGCGGCGCCTTCCCTCTCCTCTCTGCTCTCTGTCTGTCCGTCCTCGGTTCAAGTACAGCGGCTCCTTCCTTATGAGCGCTTCCCGACTTCGCAGTTTTTATAGGAGCCGGGGCACCAACATCAACATGGCAGACAAGGTAGACTAAAGAAATATCTTCTCAGGCGGAAGTCGGCGGCCAGGGTCCAGACCTCCACACACGGCACACCGGCACACGACGACGAGGAGCCCGAGACCTGCACTCTGTCGTCGAACTGACCGTTGAGTGTGCGCAAGCAGCGGTCAAGCGTCCCGCATTGTCTAGTCTGATGCGAGGAGGGGGTGCATGAGTTGGGTTTCAACTCCTCACTCTCGCCAGCAATGATTTTGTGTTGTTTGTTTGTTTGTTTGCGATCGATGGATGTGTCATGCATACAGATACAGAGGACGGTGAATGTGAATGCCCGGTTGCCTCTCTCTTTTTATGTACAGCTAGCTAGGTTTGTCCTTTCGGACGCGTGAAAACTCACTCCGCACTAGTAATGGGTTTTCATCTCTCGGAAAGAAGATACAGAGCGCATATATTTCACACAAACAGAGATTGATTCCTTGTGCTGTTGTGCATATCGGCTCTCCAACTTGTCACTTCCAATGTGGGGACAAAGGCTCGATGCAGTTTCTTGTGCCAGGTTGCGGCTGTGGTTGATCACACGACAAAAAAAAAAGAGAAGGGAATGCCGACCGTTCTAGGCACGGCTAGCTGTTGCCGCCTAGGCGTGGTGCCATTTCAGGCAAGTTCTGAGTATATTTTGTGTTTTTCACACTATGCCAGCCAGCACGGCAGCACCTAGGAGGGCAGGAACCGCCAGTAGTAGCATGTTCGGTGTGGTCGGTGGCAATGGCATGGGCCACGCGGTGTGGCGTTTTGCTTGTGCTTCTCGCCCGCTCGCTCGCTCCTCGAGATCGGGACTAAGGAACAGTTGCCGACCTCCAAAACTTGGGTTTGCGCGCGCGGGTCCAGCGACGGCCAGCTGAAGCGGTTCATATTTTTTTTAGCATCAGTACAGACACAAGCGTTTATATACACGCGCATACATTTATGTAGCGGTTCATACTTGGTGCGTACTACGTTAGTCTGGTTCCGTCCCGTGTCAGAATTCATGTCCTCGCGCGCAGGTTCGCTCCGTGACCATGCGTTTGGTAGTCGGCCCGACCCTCAGCCTCATTCATTCACACATATACTCCTACTAACCAGTATGGAACCCGAGACCAAGATAATATTCTAAACATTTTGCAGCTGCGTGTTGCGGCTCGCACCGTCATCATACAAAAATACACCCTTCATATCCAGATTTGGACTTTCCTACATATATTAACAACAACTATATCTGACATCTTTTCTTCTCCTTTTTCTTTCTCATCACTCATCAGTCTGTGTTACGTGCATCTCTTGTTTTCCTCGTTCAGTCTTGGGTCCTTGCGTACCTTTTTTTCGCAAAAAGAAAGCGTTCGCCCCTTTTCGTGTTTTTTTTATAGAAAAAGATAATGTTATGCGCCTTGTACACGATTTGTCCGTTTTGCTGACGTACCGGTGCCAGATGATACGTCTCCTGCGCATACGAGACAGCGTTAACATCTGACAGCCGACGAAAGCCGCGTCTCTCAAACGGGGAAAGATGCATCGCTTTTCGTTTCTGCCGAGAGAGGTCCAAGCACGATCTAAGCACCGCTCGAAAGCTCAAGAAAGATGAGTGGATCAAAGCTCATTGCAGTGTGGATTAAGTCACTAATACAACAAACCAAAAAGTACTGCCGGCAACCTACCACCAACGACCGATGTGCACTGGTTACTTCAGAACCACGGGGCCAACAGCCCAGCATCAGCTGAAACCGGCAGAGGATTAGGCGCCCGACAGTCAAACGGATAAGATTATGGGAGGGATTCCGCGCATCCCGAAAATGACCGGAGTATTAATGCGGGGTGCAAGAACCAAGGATCACCGGCGGCGTCAAACTCCAGGGCTGGTGGAAGTGGAACGGGAAAAGGGAAGGGCGAACGCCGCCGCGCCGCACGTGCGCCATTACGCCGCCACGGCGGAGCGGGGCCCCGGCCGACTAGACGCTGACCGGCCGTTCAATGCCTCCACGTCGTCCCCGTCATCCGAGAGCTGCTGTCTGTGCCTGTCTGGCTCATGGGTCCCGGTTTAGCAGCCGGGACCGACGCCGACGCCGACGCCGGCGGCGGCTTCGGATCCCCACCGCTGCGGCCCGCGGGGAAGGTTCACTCGGGTAATGGCTGATTAACGAACACGATTAATGCGTGCATGAACTTGGCTTTCACCGCCTGTCTCAGCTGGTTCGTGCGGTGAGGTGCGGTGCGGCTTCACCTTCCCTACGTGGTGTAGAGCTGTTGACTTGCATGGCATGCGGCATACGCGGTGACAGTCGGCTGCCTCCGTCGGCCGGAATTTGGAGGATATCAACATCGTCCTGACTAGGGAGAGGGTAGATTTGTTTGATCACTCTGCCCTGTTTATCAACGTGGGCCACGGGATGCGCCTAGTGGTTTTGGGTCAATCATGTCTTAGTATCATCCCTCAATCGTGTTAGAGTTAGGCAATATCTTATGTAGCCCGACAATATAGCTGAGGGGACAAACAGTTGGGTAGGAAGACTGTGATGCAGGAGATATTACTCCCTTCGTTTCAAAATATAATGCTTCCTCTATTTCCGTGCTTTAACTTTGACCATAGATTTAACCAATGAGGCCCACTGCGGCGGGAGCAAAAGTTATACCAGTGAATTCGTATTTAAATGAAGTGTTCGATTATATAATTTTTTTCTCCCGTCGTAGTCGGTCTCGTTGGTTAAATTTATGATCAAAGTTAGAACTCAAGAAACGCGGACGCATTATATTTTGGAATTGAGGGAGTAGTTGTTGAAGAGCGCTCAATTTTAGTATAGAGACTCCAAAAGCAGGTAGTCGGGTACAGGGAAGAAGAGCGGGGAACGGGTCCTCTAATAGCATATGTAGGATAGTCCTTATATCGCGGACCCTTATAGCACGTTTACAGTTTGTGAAAAACGTGTTTTGCAAGCTCGTGCGGCTCTTTTACAGTTTCGCTATGCGATGTCTGTTCGGCCGCAGCCCGCGCGAGCCCCCAAAACACATGGTTTCTTCTTAATTAGACTCATATTTCACATATTACACACAATTATGAATTCAAATAACATAAAATGTGAATATTATGAATTCAAATAACATAAAATGTGAACATTATGAATTCAAATTACAACAATTATTCAAATCACCAAATTAAACTAATAATTTAATACAACAATTGTCCCGAATACAACAAATGATACCGATGATACATGAATTAAATGAAATGGTTGTAAAATTGGTCAGTATCTTTGCCAATGGTGCTCAATGTCTTTGGCCCTGCCTTTTTCAACGGTGCTCAATGAGATCCTCTTAAAGCTGATGGTGGGTGTTTGTATCTTCAATCTGCCGGTATGTCTGAAGGAATGCTTGTATGTGGTCACGATCTTTAGTTGGCTTCACACGGCTACCGACATCGTCTTAAGAAGAACTCCAAGTTCATGTCCCTCTCAACTTCGATGACATGTTGTGAAGAATCACACAACATGTCATGATATTGTTCATGGTTTGCTTGTCCAAAAAACAAGCAGGATCACGAACAATGGCAAATATAGATTACAAAACCGCGAAGGCTCTTTCAATATCTTTTCGGGTAGCTTCTTGTACCTTTGCAAATTTGATATGCTTTCTAATCTTGGGCTTTTTGATGCTTTTGACAAATGTACACCAAGAAGGTCCATTCACCATGAAGTTGCAAGTAGTAGCATCACCACTAGCAAGTCTATCAAACAAATGAAACCTTTGCAACACATTGATATCGTTGAGAGTACCCGGCATACCAAAAAATTGATGACAAATCCATAAATCTTCGGATGCTACAGCCTCTAGCACAATTGTTGCATCACGAGACTTGCCACAATATTGCCCGTGCCATGCCTCTGGGCAGTTTTTTCAAGTGCAATGCATGCAATCAACGCTTTCTAGCATGCCAGGCCAACCTCGCTTCTCATTTGCTGCCATCAACTTTTTAGTGTCTTCCTCGTTGGGTGCATGAAGATAGACATGACCAAAGATGTGGATGGTCACTTTGACGAACCTACGCACTGACTCAATTGTAGTATCGGCGCCAATGCGAAGATACTCGTCGATATAGTCAGCCGGAATGCCATATGCAATCACCCGCATAGCTACGGAGATTTTTTTGATATGTGCCAAAACCCAACAAGCCCGCGATATTTCTTCTTTTGAGTAAAAAACCCGATAATTGGCCTCGCAAGCTTGCACAAATTTTATGAAGAGGGATCGGCTCATTCGGTCCTTCTCTAGAAGAGGTGCGGCGGATAGGCATGATTGTCCGCGAAGTGATCAAAATAAATGAAGTAATGTATGGCTGCCTGCGTACAGGCGCCGGTAGTGGCCCGGCGTAGTAGGGCGTGGCCCGTGTCGCTGACGTCTTGCTGATGCCACATGTTTTTTTTTCTTATTTTCTATTTTACTTTTATTTATGTTTCAAATTAATTGCATATATTTCAAAGACTTAAATTTACTTAGAACATTTAAAAACACAAATTTGAAAAAAGTTGCTACATTGTGTTAAAAAATTGTTAGCGTAGTTTTAAAAATGTTGATAATTTTCAAAAAAAAACATGACAATGAAACTACATTCCCACATTTCTAAAAAATATATGTGATCTTTAAAAAATGTGTATACAATGTAAAACAAATGTTGCGTAATGTAAAAAATGTTTTGGGCCATTAAAAAATTGTATGAAAAAATGTATGTGATTCTGAAATAAATGTGTATACAAGTAAAAAAATGTTTTGTAATGTCAATTTTTTCAGGCCATTAAAAATATTGCACATCCCATTTGATGGAAATATTCCTGAGGTTCAACGTATGTAAACAAAATGTTCGTGTAGGTTAGAAGAAGTTTATTTCCATTAAAGAAATGTATCATGATGTAAAGAAATATTCACGTGTTGCCAATTTTTTGAATAAAGTTTATACAATGTAAATAAAATGCGCATGTACTTTAGAAAAATCTTTATGTTGATTTAAAAAGTCGACAATGTGTACTTAGAAAAAAAATACCATGTATTAAAAAAGAGTTCAAAACATGCATTTTAAAAATATGCATCATGTATATGAAAAATGTGCACCGTATAGACAAATGTATCACATGTCCTAAACATGTACATTGTGTACTAAGAAAAAATAAAAATGACTAAAAAACAGATAAAAACCGAGAAAGGAACAAAATAAAACCAAAGAAAACAAAAAAATAACAAGGAAAACTAAAGTGTAGCAAAGAGAGAAAGCAAAATGGCAAGAAAGCCAATGAGAAGGCACGTAAACCGAAGTAAAATAAAAAGCAAAATCCAAGAAAACCAGAGAAAAAAGAAAATAAATGAAGAAAACTGGAGCGAGCAGACCCTACATCGATTGCTACGAGTTGGCACGACGCGAATCTACGCGCGCTAAAATGGACCAGTCTGCTACTGTCTCCTGTAGGAGATTCCTATTAGGAATCACTATGGGCGACATATAGCCCTGCGTTCAAAAGCGTGGATATTATCAATGGTAGAGGTTAGTCAAAGCCAGTTTAATATATAACACATTCCCTTTGGATGTAACCGACTAGGTTGTAAACCTACAGCCCCGATGGGGGTAGGGCTCATAGACAACACACAACAATCTCATGGTAGATTATCTGTATTTTACTCGATCCCAATTTAATACAATTACATGTTGGGGAACGCAGTAATTTTTAAAAAAATTCTACGCACACGCAAGATCTAACATGGTGATGCATAGCAACGAGAGGAAAAGAGTGTTGTCCACGTATCCTCGTATACCGTAAGCGGAAGCGTTATGACAACGCGGTTGATGTAGTCGTACGTCTTCACGATCGGACCGATCCTAGTACCGAAAGTACGTCACCTCCGCGATCTGCACACGTTCAGCTCGGTGACGTCCCACGAACTCTCGATTCAGCTGAGTGTCGAGGGAAAGTTTCGTCAGCACGACGACGTGATGACGGTGATGATGATGCTACCGGAACAGGGCTTCGCCTAAGCACCGCTACGATATGACCGAGTTGGATTATGGTGGAGGGGGGCACCACACACGGCTAAGGGATCAATGATCAACTTGTGTGTCTATGGGGTGCCCCTCCCCCGTATATAAAGGAGTGGAGGAGGGGAAGAGGGTCGGCCTCCTAGGCGCGCCCAAGGGGGGAGTCCTACTCCCGGTGGGAGTAGGATTCCCCCTTCCCTAGTTGGAGTAGGAGAGGAAGGAAGGGGGAGAAGGAGAGAAGGAAAGGGGGGCCGACCCCCCTTCCCAATTCGGACTGGGCTTGGGGGAAGGGCCCACCTTGGCCGCCTCCTCCTCCTTTCTACTATGGCCCATTAAGGCCCATTGACTCCCCGGGAGGTTCCGGTAACTCCCGAGTACTCCGGTATATGCCCGAACTCTCTAGAAACCTTTCCGATGTCCAAACATAGTCATCCAATATATCGATCTTTATGTCTCAACCATTTCGAGACTCTTCGTCATGTCCGTGATCACATCTGGGACTCCGAACTACCTTCGGTACATCAAAACACATAAACTCATAATACCGATCGTCACCGAACATTAAGCGTGCGGACCCTACTGGTTCGAGAACTATGTAGACATGACCAAGACACGTCTCCGGTCAATAACCAATAGCCGAACCTGGATGTTCATATTGGCTCCCACATATTCTATGAAGATCTTTATCGGTCAAACCGCATAACAACATACGTTGTTCCCTTTGTCATCAGCATGTTACTTGCCCGAGATTCGGTCGTCGGTATCCCAATACCTAGTTCAATCTCGTTATCGGCAAGTCTCTTTACTCGTTCCGTAATGCATCATCCCGCAACTAACTCATTAGTCACATTGCTTGCAAGGCTTATAGTGATGTGCATTACCGAGAGGGCCCAGAGATACCTCTCCGATACTCGGAGTTACAAATCCTAATCTCGATCTATGCCAACTCAATAAACACCATCGGTGACACCTGCAGAGCATCTTTATAGTCACCCAGTTACGTTGTGACGTTTGATAGTACACTAAGTGTTCCTCCGGTATCCGGGAGTTGCACGATCTCATAGTCATAGGAACATGTATAAGTTATGGAGAAAGCAATAGCAACAAACTAAACGATCATCGTGCTAAGCTAACGGATGGGTCAAGTCAATCACATCATTCTCTAATGATGTGATCCCGTTAATCAAATGACAACTCATGTCTATGGTTAGGAAACATATGTTGGGGAATGTAGTAATTTCAAAAAAATTCCTACGCACACGCAAGATCATGGTGATGCATAGCAACGAGAGGGGAAGAGTGTTGCCCACGTACCCTGTAGACCGTAAGCGGAAGCATTATGACAACGCGGTTGATGTAGTCGTACGTCTTCACGATCGACCGATCCTAGTACCGAAAGTACGACACCTCCGCGATCTGCACACATTCAGCTCGGTGACGTCCCATGAACTCTCGATCCAGCCGAGTGTCGAGGGAGAGCTTCGTCAACACGATGGCGTGATGATGGTGATGACGATTGTACCGTCGCAGGGCTTCGCCTAAGCACTATGATGATATGACCGAGATGGATTATGGTGGAGGGGAGCACCGCACACGGCTAAGGGATCAATGATCAACTTGTGTGTCTATGGGGTGCCCCTTCCCCTGTATATAAAGGAGTGGAGGAGGGGGAAGGGTCGGCCCACTAGGGGGAAGGGCCGTGCCCTAGAGTAGGAGAGAAGGAAGGGGAGGAGAGGGGTAAGGAAAGAGGGGGCACCCAATTCGGATTGGGCTAGGGGGCACGCCTCCCACCTTTTGCCTTCCTCTCCTCTATTCCACTAAGGACCAATAAGGCCCATATACTCTCCGAGGGGTTCCGGTAACCTCCCGGTACTTCAGAAAATGCCCGAACTCATCCGGAACCATTCCGATGTCCAAACATAGGCTTCCAATATATCGATCTTTACGTCTCGACCATTTCGAGACTTCTCGTCATGTCCATGATCAAATTCGGGACTCTGAACTACCTTCAGTACATCAAAACACATAAACTCATAATACCGATCGTCATCGAACGTTAAGTGTGCGGACCCTACGGGTTCGAGAACTATGTAGACATGATCGAGACACGTCTCCGGTCAATAACCAATAGCGGAACCTGGATGTTCATATTGGCTCCCACATATTATATGAAGATCTTTATCGGTCAAACCGTATAATGAAATACGTTGTTCCCTTTGTCATCGGTATGTTACTTGCCCGAGATTCGATCGTCGGTATCTCAATACCAGGTTCAATCTCGTTACTGGCAAGTCTCTTTACTTGTTCCGTAATGCATCATCCCGCAACTAACTTATTGGTCACATTGCTTGCAATGCTTATATTGATGTGCATTACCAAGAGGGACCAGAGATACCTCTCCTGTTGGAAATATGCCCTAGAGGCCATAATAAATTGGTTATTATTATATTTCCTTGTTCATGATAATCGTTTATTATCCATGCTAGAATTGTATTGATAGGAAACTCAGATACATGTGTGGATACATAGACCTATGTTTTTAAGGCGGTAAGGCGATCTAAGGCGCTGGGGGGGTGCCTTATCGCCTAGGCGATGCCTAAGCGCCTAAGGCGGACGCCTAAGCGCCTAAGGCGGGCATATTTGTAAGGCGCTGGCGGGGTGCCTTATCGCCTAAGCGTCGCCTAAGCGTCCAAGGCGGGACGCCTTAAAAACAGAGACATAGACAACACCATGTCCCTAGTAAGCCTCTAGTTGACTAGCTCGTTGATCAATAGATGGTTACGGTTTCCTGACCATGGACATTGGATGTCGTTGATAACGGGATCACATCATTAGGAGAATGATGTGATGGACAAGACCCAATCCTAAGCCTAGCACAAGATCGTGTAGTTCGTTTGCTAAAGCTTTTCTAATGTCAAGTATCATTTCCTTAGACCATGAGATTGTGCAACTCCCGGATACCGTAGGAGTGCTTTGGGTGTGCCAAACGTCACAACGTAACTAGGTGGCTATAAAGGTACACTACAGGTATCTCCGAAAGTGTCTGTTGAGTTGGCGTGAATCGAGACTGGGATTTGTCACTCAGTGTAAACGGATAGGTATCTCTGGGCCCACTCGGTAGGACATCATCATAATGTGCACAATGTGATCAAGGAGTTGATCACGGGATGATGTGTTACGGAACGAGTAAAGAGACTTGCCGGTAACGAGATTGAACAAGGTATCGGGATACCGACGATCGAATCTCGGGCAAGTATCATACCGATAGACAAAGGGAATTGTATACGGGATTGACTGAATCCTTGACATCGTGGTTCATCCGATGAGATCATCGTGGATCATGTGGGAGCCAACATGGGTATCCAGATCCCGCTGTTGGTTATTGGCCGAAGAGTTTTCTCGGCCATGTCTGCATGACTCCCGAACCCATAGGGTCTACACACTTAAGGTTCGATGATGCTAGGGTTATAGGGAATAGATATACGTGGTTAGCGAATGTTGTTCGGAGTCCCGGATGAGATCCCGGACATCACGAGGAGTTCCGGAATGGTCCGGAGGTAAAGATTTATATATGGGAAGTCCTGTTTTGGTCACCGGAAAAGTTACGGGTGCTATCGGTAACGTACCGGGACCACCGGGAGGGTCCCGGGGGTCCACCAGGTGGGGCTACCTGCCCCAGAGGGTTGCGTGGGCCAAGTGTGAGAGGGGACCAGCCCCAGGTGGGCTGGTGCACCCCCCACCAGGGCCCAATGCAAAGAGAGAAGGGAAAAGGGGAAACCCTAGGCTCAGATGGGCCTAAGGCCCACCTACTGGTGCGCCCCCCTCTCTCCCCTATTGGCCGCCCCCTAGATGGGATCTAGGGCTGGCCGCCACCCCTAGGGGTGGAAACCTAGGTGGGGGCGCAGCCCCTCCCCTCCCCCTATATATACTTGAGGTTTTGGGCTGCCATACACATGAGAACATCTCCTTCTTGGCGCAGCCCTACCCCTCTCCCTCCTCGTCTCTTGCGGTGCTTGGCGAAGCCCTGCTGGAGTACCACACTCCTCCACCACCACCACGCTGTCGTGCTGCTGCTGGATGGAGTCTTCCCCAACCTCTCCTTCTCCCCTTGCTGGATCAAGGCGTAGGAGACGTCACCGGGCTGTACGTGTGTTGAACACGGAGGTATTGTCCGTTCGGCACTAGGATCATCGGTGCTTTGGATCACGACGAGTACGAATCCATCAACCCCGTTCACTTGAACGCTTCCGCTTAGCGATCTACAAGGGTATGTAGATGCACTCTCCTTCCCCTCGTTGCTAGATTACTCCATAGATTGATCTTGGTGATGTGTAGAAAATTTTAAATTTCTGCTACGATCCCTAACAGTGGCATCATGAGCTAGGTCTATGCGTAGTTTCTATGTACGAGTAGAACACAAGTTGTTGTGGGCGTCAATTTTGTCAATTTGCTTGCCGTTACTAGTCTTATGTTGATTCGGCGGCATCGTGGGATGAAGCGGCCCGGACCGACCTTACACGTACTCTTATGTGAGACTGGTTCCACCGACTGACATGCACTAGTTGCATAAGGTGGCTAGCGGGTGTCTGTCTCTCCCACTTTAGTCGGATCAGATTCGATGATAAGGGTCCTTATGAAGGGTAAATAGAAATTGGCATATCACGTTGTGGTTTTGGCGTAGATAAGAAACGTTCTTGCTAGAAACCTATAGCAGCCACGTAAAAACTTGCAACAACAATTAGAGGACGTCTAACTTGTTTTTGCAGCATATGCCTTGTGATGTGATATGGCCAAAAGGATGTGATGAATGATATATGTGATGTATGAGATTGATCATGTTCTTGTAATAGGAATCACGACTTGCATGTTGATGAGTATGACAACCGGCAGGAGCCATAGGAGTTGTCTTAATTTATTTATGACCTGCGTGTCAACATAAACGTCATGTAATTACTTTACTTTATTGCTAAAGCGTTAGCCATAGTAGTAGAAGTAATAGATGACGAGACAACTTCAAGAAGACACGATGATGGAGATCATGATGATGGAGATCATGGTGTCATGCCGGTGACAACGATGATCATGGAGCCCCGAAGATGGAGATCAAAAGGAGCAAAATGATATTGGCCATATCATGTCACTATTTGATTGCATGTGATGTTTATCATGTTTTACATCTTATTTGCTTAGAACGACGGTAGCTTAAATAAGATGATCCCTCACTAAAATTTCAAGAAAGGTGTTCCCCCTAACTGTGCACCGTTGCGAAGGTTCGTTGTTTCGAAGCACCACGTGATGATCGGGTGTGATAGATTCTAACGTTCGAATACAACGGGTGTAAGCCAGATTTACACAGCAAAAACACTTAGGTTGACTTGACGAGCCTAGCATGTACAGACATGGCCTCGGAACACGGAAGACCGAAAGGTCGAGCATGAGTCGTATAGAAGATACGATCAACATGAAGATGTTCACCGATGTTGACTAGTCCGTCTCACGTGGTGATCGGACACGACCTAGTTGACTCGGATCATGTTTCACTTAGATGACTAGAGGGATGTCTATCTGAGTGGGAGATCATTAAATGAACTCAATTATCATGAACATAGTCTAAATTGTCTTTGCAAATATGTTGTAGATAAATAGCTCATGTTGTAGCTCCCTGTTTCAATACGTTCCTAGAGAAAGACCAAGTTGAAAGATATTGTAAGCACTGATGCGGACTAGGTCCGTAGTCCAAGGAGTGTCCTCACTGCTACACAGAAGGCTTACGTCTTTGATGCACCGCTCGATGTGCAAACCCCTACAACGTCGTCTGTGGATGTTGTGAACACTTGACAGACACATCCTGATGACTACTTGATAGTTTAGTGCACCATACTTTACGGCTTAGAATCGGGATTCCAATGACGTTTTGAACGCCATAGAACATATGAGATGTTCCAAGAGCTGAAATTGGGATTTCAGGCTCATGCCCGTGTTGAGAGGTGTGAGACCTCTGACAAGTTCTTTTGCCAACAAGATGGAGGAGAATAGCTCAGCTAGTGAGCATGTGCTCAGAATGTCTGGGTGCTACACTCACTTAAATCAAGTGGGAGTTAAACTTCCAGATAAGATAGTGATTGATAGAGTTCTCTAGCCACTATCACTAAGCTACTAGATCTTCGTGATGAACTATGACATGCAAGGGATGGAGTTGATCCCGGAGCTGTTCGCGGTGCTTAAGACCGCAAAAGGTAGAAATCAAGAAGGAGCATCAAGTGTTGATGGTTTAACAAGACCACTGGTTTCAAGATGGGAAAGGTCTAGAAGGGAAACTTCATGGATGGCAAACCAGTTGCCGCTCCAGTGAAGGAACCCAAGGTTGAAGCCAAACCCGAGACTAAGTGCTTCTATTGTAAGGGGAACGGTCACTGGTAGCGGAATTACCCCAAATGCATGGTAGATAAGAAGGCTGGCAACTTCAACAAAGTATATACATGTTATTAATGTGTACCTTGCTAGTACTCCTGGTAGCACCTAGGTATTGGATACAGGTTCAGTTACTATTATTGGTGACTTGAAGCAAAAGCTACGGACTAAACAGAGACTGGCTGAGGGCGAGGTGACGATGTGTGTTGGAAGTGTTTCCAAAGTTGATGAGATCACCATCGCACGCTCCATCTGCCTTCGGGATTAGTATTGAACCTAGATAAATGTTATCAGGTGTCTACGTTGAGCATGAATATGATTAGATCATGTTCATTGCAATACGGTCATTCATTTAAGTTAGAGAATAATGGTTATTCTGTTTACATGAATGATACCTTTCATGGTCATGCACCCTATGTGAATGGTTCGTTGAATCTCGGTCGTGGTAATACACATGTTCACGCCAAAAGATGTAGAGTTAATAATGATAGTACCACTTTCTCGTGGCACTGCCGCTTAGGTCATATTGGCGTAAGATGCATGAAGAAACTCCATGTCAATGGATGTTTGGAGTCACTTGATTTTGAATCACTTGACACATGCGAGCCATGCCTCATGGGCAGGATGACTAAGACCCCGTTTTCAGGTACAATGAAACGGGCAAGTGACTTGTTGGAAATCATACATGCTGATGCATGTGATCCAATGAGAATTGAAGCATGCGGTGGATATCGCTATTTTCACATCTTCACTAACGATTTGAGTAGATATAGGTATATTTACTTAATGAAGCACAAGTCTGAAACGTTTGAAAAGTTCAAGCGATTTCAGAGTGAAGTTAAGAATCATCATAACAAAAAGATCATGTTCCTACGATCTGATCAAAAGGGGATTTTCTGAGTTATGAGTTTGGCAATCACTTAAGACATTGTGGAATTGTTTCACAGTTGAAGCCACCTGGAACACCACAGAGTAATGGTGTGTCCGGACATCGTAATCGAACCTTATGAGATATGGTGCGATCTATGATGTCTCTTACCGATCTACCGTTTTCATTTTGAGGTTATGCGTTAGAGACAGCCGCATTCACTTTAGATAGGACACCATCTAAGTCCGTTGAGACGACATCGTATGAACATTGGTTTGGCAAGAAACCAAAGTTGTCGTTTCTTGATGTTTGGGGCTGCGATGCTTAAGGCTTCAGCCAGAGAAGCTCGAACCCAAAGCGGACAAACACATCTTCATAGGATACCCAAAGGTGACAGTTGGGTATACCTTCTATCTCAGATCCGAGGGCAAATTGTTTGTCGCTAAGAACGGGTCCTTTCTCGAGAAGGAGTTTCTATCGAAAGAATTGAGTGGGAGGAAGATAGAACTTGATGAGGTTGTCGAACCTTTACTTCAACCAGAGAGTGACGCAACACAGAAAGATGTTCTCTATGGCGCCTACGTCTGTTGAATAGGAAGTTAATGATAGTGATCATGAAGCTTCGGATCAAGTTGCTATCGAACCTCGTAGGTCGACAAGGATATGTACTACTCCTAAGTGGTACGATAATCCTGTCTTAGATATCATGTTGTTAGACAACAATGAACCTACGAGCTATGGAGAAGCGATGGTGGGCCTGTATTTCGACAAATGGTTAGAAGCCATGAAATCCGAAATAGGATCCACATATCAGAACAAAGTATGGACTTTGGTGGACTTGCCCGATGATCGGCAAGCCATTGAGATAAATGGATCTTTAAGAAGAAGACGGACGTGGGCGGTAATGTTACCGTCTATGAAGCTCGACTTGTGGGAAAGAGTCTTTTCACAAGTTCAAGGAGTTGACTACAATGAGAATTTCTCACCCGTAGCGATGCTTAAGTCCGTCGGAATCATGTTAGCATTAGCTGTATTTTTCGATTATGAAATCTTACAGATAGATGTCAAAACAAGTTTTCTTACCAGTTTTCGTAAGAAAAGTTGTATGTGATACAATAAAAGGTTTTGACGATCCTAAGGATGCTAAAAAGTATGCTGGCTCCAGCAATCCTTCTATGGACTAGAGCAAGCATCTCGGAATCGAAATATATGTTTTGATGGAGTGATCAAAGCTTTTAGGTTTATACAATGTTTGCTAGAAACTTGTATTTACAAGAAAGTGAGTGGGAGCACTACAACATTCTGATAAGTATATGTGGATGACATATTGTTGATCCAAAATAATGTAGAATTTATGGAAAGCATAAATGGTTGTTTGAAGAGTGTTTTTCAAAGGAAGACCTGGATAAAGCTGCTTACATATTGGGCAACAAGATCTATAGAGATAGATCAAGACGCCTGATGATACTTTCAAAGAATGCACACCTTGACATGTTTTTGAAGGAGTTCAAAATAGATCCATCAAAGAAGGGGTTCTTACCTGAGTAGTAAAGGTGTGAAGTTGAGTAAGACTCAAAGATTGACCACGGCAGAAGAAAGAGGAAGGACGAAGGTCGTCCCCTATGCTCTTGTCATAGGCTCTATACGGTATGCCATGCTGAGTACCGCACCTGATGTGTGCCTTGCCACGTGTCTGGCAAGAGGGTACAAAGGTGATCTAGGAGTAGATCACCAGATAGCGGTCAAAATTATCCTTAGAGGAGTAAGGAAATGTTTCTCGGTTATGGAGGTGATAAAGAGTTCGACGTAAAGAGTTACGTCGATGCAAGCTTAACACCTATCCGGATAGCTCTGAGTAGAGATACCGGATACGTATAATGGAGCAACAATTTGGAATAGCTCCAAGTGGAACGTGGCAGTAGCATCTACGATATAAAGTTTTGCGAAATACATAGGGATCTGAATATGGCAAGACCCGTTGACTACAACCTCTCTCACAAGCATAACATGATCAAACCCAGAACTTTTTGAGTGTTTATCACATAGTGATGTGAACTAGATCATTGAGTCTAGTAGACTCTTGGATGTTGGTCACATGGCGATGTGACCTGTGAGTGTTAATCACATGGCGATGTGAACTAGATTATAATTCTAGTGCAAGTGGGAGACTGTTGGAAATATGCCCTAGAGGCAATAATAAATTGGTTATTATTATATTTCCTTGTTCATGATAATCGTTTATTATCCATGCTAGAATTGTATTGATAGGAAACTCAGATACATGTGTGGATACATAGACAATACCATGTCCCTAGTAAGCCTCTAGTTGACTAGCTCGTTGATCAATAGATGGTTACGGTTTCCTGACCATGGACATTGGATGTCGTTGATAACGGGATCACATCATTAGGAGAATGATGTGATGGACAAGACCCAATCCTAAGCCTAGCACAAGATCGTGTAGTTCATTTGCTAAAGCTTTTCTAATGTCAAGTATCATTTCCTTAGACCATGAGATTGTGCAACTCCCGGATACCATAGGAGTGCTTTGGGTGTGCCAAACGTCACACCATAATTGGGTGGCTATAAAGGTACACTACAGGTATCTCCTAAAATGTCTGTTGGGTTGGCACGAATCGAGACTGGGATTTGTCACACCGTGTAAACGGAGAGGTATCTCTGGGCCCACTCGGTAGGACATCATCATAATGTGCACAATGTGATCAAGGAGTTTATCACGGGATGATGTGTTACGGAACGAGTAAAGAGACTTGCCGGTAACGATATTGAACAAGGTATCGGGATACCGACGATCGAATCTCGGGCAAGTATCGTACCGATAGACAAGGGGAATTGTATACGGGATTGACTGAATCCTTGACATCGTGGTTCATCTGATGAGATCATCATGGATCATGTGGGAGCCAACATGGGTATCCAGATCCCGCTGTTGGTTATTGGTCGGAGAGTTTTCTCGGCCATGTCTGCATGACTCCCGAACCCGTAGGGTCTACACACTTAAGGTTCGATGATGCTAGGGTTATAGGGAATATATATACGTGGTTACCGAATGTTGTTCGGAGTCCCGGATGAGATCCCGGACATCACGAGGAGTTCCGTAATGGTCCGGAGGTAAAGATTTATATATGGGAAGTCCTGTTTTGGTCACCGGAAAAGTTTCGGGTGCTATCGATAACATACCGGGACCACCGGGAGGGTCCCAGGGGTCCACCAGGTGGGGCTAGCTGTCCCAGAGGGTTGCGTGGGCCAAGTGTGAGAGGGGACCAGCCCCAGGTGGGCTGGTGCACCCCCCACCAGGGCCCAATGCGAAGAGAGAAGGGAAAAGGGGAAACCCTAGGCTCAGATGGGCCTAAGGCCCACCTAGTGGTGCGCCCCCCTCTCTCTCCTCTTGGCCGCCCCCCTAGATGGGATCTAGGGCTGCCCGCCACCCCTAGGGGTGGAAACCTAGGTGGGGGCACAGCCCCTCCCCTCCCCCTATATATACTTGAGGTTTTGGGCTGCCATACACACGAGAACATCTCCTTCTTGGCGCAGCCCTACGCCTCTCCCTCCTCGTCTCTTGTGGTGCTTGGCGAAGCCCTGCTGGAGTACCACGCTCCACCACCACCACCACCACGCCGTCGTGCTTCTGCTGGATGGAGTCTTCCCCAACCTCTCCTTCTCCCCTTGCTGGATCAAGGCGTAGGAGACGTCACCGGGCTGTACGTGTGTTGAACACGGAGGTATCGTCCGTTCGGCACTAGGATCATCGGTGATTTGGATCACGACGAGTACAACTCCATCAACCCCGTTCACTTGAACGCTTCCGCTTAGCGATCTACAAGGGTATGTAGATGCACTCTCCTTCCCCTCGTTGCTAGATTACTCCATAGATTGATCTTGGTGATGCGTAGAAAATTTTAAATTTCTGCTACGATCCCCAACATCTCCGACAATCGGAGTGACAAATCCTAATCTCAATCTATGCCAATTCAACAAACACCATTGGAGACACCTGTAGAGCACCTTTATAATCACCCAGTTATGTTGTGACGTTTGGTAGCACACAAAGTGTCGTGGTTTTGTCACGGCAGATGTCCTAGAGAAAGGACTTAGTCGTGGAGCCATCGCGACGGGTTAGCTTGAAGGGGTTAAAGCGGACCCAAGGGCGCAAGAGAGTTTATACTAGTTCGGCCCCTTCAATGAAGGTAAAAGCCTACGTCTAGCTGTGATGGAATTGATGGGTGTTTCGATGACTAGCGAGCAAACAAGCTTCGCCTATGTCTCGAGTTGTTGTCTGTCGTCCTTGAACCGCCGCCGGGTCGTCCCCTTATATACATGGGTGACGCCTGTCGGTTTACAGAGTCCCAACACCTGCTCATAGATGTGTCCGGTTTGGTCTCTACGTATTCCTAACTTACAATACAAGTTACATATTCACGCCGGTTTACGGCTACAGGCTCTCAACCGATTATGGGTCTTGAGCCCTCATCTACCTTCATGGGCTTTAACATACTTAACTGCTGATGAAGTTAACCCGGCCCAGATAGGCCGGTTTACGCCCAGTAGTAATATCCCCAACATTAGGCCCCAGATTGATTTGAACAGGTTCATGTCAATCCTTAGCAAAAATTTCAGCTTCAACATCTTCTTGTAGTTTGGTGAACCGCCGTGATGTCATCTTCTCTGATTGCTGTAAACCGACGTGACATCATATGTCATCAAGAAACTATCCATGATACCTTCTTGTTTAATAGATCTGTGATAGTCAAGGCGATAACTCTGTTTCCAAACTTGTGGCCCCTTGATTTTCGCGCCTGACCCATGTCCTTGCTTTATAAATAGGACCGAAGGGTCATTTCTTTTTCCCCTTCGTGCCCTTCTGCTTCTTCTTCCTCGCGTCGCCCAGCTTCAGAGCTCCGCCGCCGCCGTCGACCTCTGCACCAGCTTTGGCCGCTGCATCAACCTGAGCGTACCAGAGCACCGCAGCGACCTTCCGCTCCTTCCTCAGCTCCGGTAAGTCTTCTATCCTTTTCATCATAGATCTGTTCTAGGGTTTCCATGTTCTCTAGCGTTCGTCGCTTGTTTCTTGTTCATATGATAGATCCTTAGACGGGTCTGTGAATCTTCGCTCTGTGTAGCAGTAGTTTTTATCCTCCGTCTTCACTTTCGCATATTAAGACCATAGATCTTATCCGTACCTTTGCTTATTGATTCGGCATTGCTCCTTTTGGGCCTTGAATATTTATCTCCTTTATAAACATGTTCCAGATCCAAAGCTGTAGTATAATCTTGTGAAATATGTTTTTGCGTACTTACTCATCTGCAGTCTTGACTGTTCAATGCTTAGATCAGGCGGTTTAACTTTGTAGAAAATTTTGACAAACCGGTATATACCATTAGTCCCCTTGTTGAACCGCCAGATGTTGGTTGCTTCATGAAACTCCGGTTCAGATAGTTCTGTCTCCGGTTTAACAGTGCCCATACCAACGTACCTTGATCAAATGCATTTTTGAACCGGGATCTTCTACCTTGTAGATTCCATCATGGCCAAGCAAGTGTATGAGTGCAATTGGGTCCCTTCTCGCGTCACAGAGGATCAACTGGACGATTTAGTCCTGATTGGCGCCTTGGGAAGCAAAGATACCATCCATTGGAGGGCCCCTGGCAAAGAATGCCCCCCACACCTCAAGAAGGAGAGGTTGTTGTTTTTGTAAATCACCTAGCCCGGGGCTTTAAACCGCCCAGTTTTAAATTTTACCGGGATATTTTAGCTGATTTCCAACTCCATCCGCAAGACACTGGCCCCAACTCTATTACAAATATGTGCCACTTCCAAGTGCTCTGTGAGGTGTTCTTTCAAGAGGAGCCCACAGTGGAATTATTCAGAGATCTTTTCCATCTAAACCGCCGTACTGAGTTTACTGATGGATCCAATACGGAGTTGGGTGGCATGGCGATTCAAAAAAGGAAAGAGGTCACATACCCTCACACCAAGCTGCACAGTCACCCCAAGGAGTGGAATCAGACATGGTTCTACTACAAAGACACCTCCCCTGCTGGTGAGAATCCCTTGCCTGGCTTTCGTCCGGAGCTGCTCAGCAATACACACCCTTTTCCTCAAAGATTGACTGCCCAGGAGAGAAGCAAATATGCTCCCCAGCTGTCAAAGCTCAGAGCCTTTATGGCCAACGGTTTGACAGGGGTTGATCTCGCTTGCTGCTGGATATCATGGAGCATACTGCCCCTTAGTCAGCGCTCCGGTTTGATGTGTGAGTATACTGATAGTGTTGATGACCCACTGCGACACTCCAAACTCCAGCTCTCCGGTGAAGAAATCACAGAGGCTGTGCGTAAAATACTGAATGAACCGGAACACATCTGCACTAGAACCGGCCTGCTTCCCTTCTGTGCTACCAACAAACCGCCAGCTGTAAAACTTTGATTTTTCTCTTTGCTGAATCTGTTATTGATATGTTTGGTCATTGTTTTTAATATCAGTGTCTGCATAATCAGGGCGATGATCCGTTTTGGAGCAAAAAACTGCCGCATGAGAAACCAGAGAAAACAGATAAACCGGAAAGAGCAACCCGGCAAAAGACTAAGGCTGTGAAGAAGACTGCCCACCGGAAAAGAACCACTGCATCTTCTAATCCGGCCCCTGATGATGAGGTGGATAATCCGGACTTTGAGGTAGAGCTTGACTCACTTGGTTTATTTTTCATGTGTCTTATTGATGATGATATTTGTCAGGATGATGCCGAAGCCAGCCACGCGGATGTTGCAGAGGTAATTATTCTCTCTTCCGATTCAGAAACTTTGCCTTCACAAAAAATCCGTCAGGCAAACCGGAAAGTTAAATTTTCTCATCCTCTTGCTTATTTGGATCCTAAACTTCTTATGAAGACTCAACAACACGAAGCTCGCCGCACCACCCGGCACAGCGGGCAGGTAGTTACCTCCGCCGGTTTACCGAACAGTCCGGTTCGGAAACGTCATTCCGAGGTCTCTAATTCGCTTGTCAGTGCTTGTCCTAAAGCGGTCTGCTTTCGTCAACCTCTTAATCCGTCTGACTCCGATTACCAGGTTATTTCCCACTCATCTTCTGGCGAGTCATCGGCCACTCAGCTCCCGCCGCTCAAATCGGTGCTCGGGTAAGCTATATTTATTGTGATGTTTGCAGTACATTGCCTTAGAACACATGTTGTATTTAATTTGGTTATTCTTCTCAGGGCCAAACCTAGGCCAAGCAAGAAGGCCCGCCTGGACAAAGCGGCCGAAGAAGATGTCATTCTTGAAGCGGCTATCTTTGAGGATATTCCCAACAATCCACCGCAGCCAGATGATGATCTTATTGCGGAAGAGAGGCCTGTTGATACCTCAGGCCCTATCCAACAGCCCACGGGTTCCATCCGGATTGAAAGCTCCACCGGTCCAGCAAAACCTAATGAGAACTCAACAGCTCCAGTGCAAACCGGCGGTACGAAGGATGATGAGGTTGTCATTACTGGCACTGGCCATACTGAACCAAGCAATCCTGTCGCTTTATCCAAACATTCCGCCAAGGAAGAATTTGCTGCTTTTGGCAAAGGCACGTGGAACGCTGATCTGACGGCTTACGCTGCTCTGAACGCCCAAGATATCCATTCCAGCTATCTGAACCGGCTGTATACCAGCCATGACTACGAAGCCGGTCTGGTTAATATGATGAAAGATAAATATGAGGTAACTTCCATATGCTTCTTCCTGCTTGTATGCTTTTATTCTTGCTAACTCTCCTAGCCCCCAAGGGCCGGTTTGAACTATTCTTTCAAACCGGGACTTAATAATATAAATCTTGATGCTTTGAAATTTGCTGACGTAGCCCCCAAGGGCCGGTTCAACTTAGCGTAGTTAAACCGGTACTTTAAGTAATTGAAACTGCCGCATCAGAATACATATGATCAAATAGCCATTAGCCCCCAAGTGCCAAGTTGAATGCTTGCATTGATCTTGGGACTTTGTAAACAATTGAAAGATGAAGATCGAATACGCATTATCCCCCAAGTGCTAAGCGCATAACTTGTTATGTGGTTGGTACTTGAATCCTTCTACCGATTTGTTGAAACATATATCTGTATGCCTGCAGGCGGAGCTGAAGGCGAAAGAAAACCAAGTCATCGATCTGCAAGAAAACCTGAAAACCCAACAGGCTGAAACCTCCAAAGCAAAAGAGGAATTGGCCAGTGCCTTAAGAGCCATGGAACAACTTAAGGAGAACTTCAAGAAGAAATGGGGGGATTGGGCCACTGAAAAGTCCGCTTTGATCAAACGAGCAGAGGATGCCGAGGCTGCACTAAAACCAGTGACGGATGAACTGACTAGCATAAAGCGGCACGTTCATGCCATGACCATTGTATCTTTGGTAAGCCAGCTTGCCTTCTGAATTGGTTCTGCCTTCTTACAGAGTCGCCGATTTATTAACCCTTTATGGTATTTCAGGGACACGCATTGGTCACTTGGGGTCAGATGTGCGGAAGAAATTGAAAGCCGCCTATACCTTGGTTGAACAATTGTATACTGGTGCCCAGCAGATCATCTGTACCGCGTCTCATAACAAACCGGCGCCCAGTTTGATTCAAGATACTCTGATGAAACTGTCAGTGCTTCCTGCCCGGGTTGAAGAGCTGAAGAAATCTGCTGCTCGAACCGGTGCAATCAATGCTTTAATCCGGGCAAAAGCCTGGGTGCCGGATTTTGATCCTATTGAAGCGGCTCAGGGTTATCCCAGCTTGAAGGAAGATGGGTCAGAATTTGGTGAAGCAGGTTTGTGAGCCATGAACCGGGAGGTACATCCGCTAGCTTGTCAACTGGCTGAGGAAGCAGATTTGTCTCATTATCAAGCCCAATATGACAGCCAGAACAAGCGAATAGCTGCACCAATCCATGAATCGGAAAACCTGATCCCTCCAATCCGTAAGCATACTTACGCTCCCGATATTGACCCGTCTTCGCTAATCCATGACGAAGCTGTTTTTCAAGCATTAATGGGAATCGACTGGACAACTGTGGATTTCCAGCCACTGGGTAGAGAAACGGAAGCTGAAGCGGCGCAGGATGACCCACAACCATCAGGCGAGGCTGGTGGCCAAGCTTAAACCGGAAGCCGGTTTTAAAACTGTCTCTCCTTTGTGAAAAACAATTATGTTATTATGGGCACCATGTTGCTTTGTAATAGGCTAGCTAATACCTTTGATGTTGATATGCCTTCGTGCATAACTTGTTCTTCCTGTGGTAATGAACTTTCCAAAATACTTTCTGAAATAAGAAATTCGTTAAGTGCCACCGCGGTTGTACCGTCAGGTGGAATATGATGTCTGTATATATAAAGTCAAAACATCCAAAACAAAATTTTAAGTATATGATCAAAAAATTTGAGATACATAATACCTGCCACCGATGAGTGTGAAGTTGGCCTGGCCAATCTTGAAGCGGAGTTTTGTAAACCCACACTGTTGGAGGAAATAACAATTCCTGTATATGTATATGACGCTGGTTACCATGTAAACCGTGCCGGGTTATAATAAACACCGTGTTACTCCATAAGAGGATGTTAACAACAAGGATCAAACCAGACAAATAGTCTCCGGATTGACGTGAACTGTGTTCCGTCAATTGATTGGTTAAAACATTTTGTCGGTTTAAAGAACACAATAAAAATAAAAAAAACCTTCAAAGAAAAGTATGAAGCAAAAGCAACGACAAAAATGTTTGCCAAAAAAGATTTATTTAAGCTGATCAAATGGCGTAACCATGGCCAAACACGACCAAGCTCCCGTTAGGTGTAACTATGGTTCTAGTTAGCCAGGTCCCCAAGTGATTCTTGTGGCATTTATGCCGACCAAATGGCGTGGTCATGGTTCGGGTTCGACCAAGCCCCCAAGTGATTCTGTGGCCTTAGGCCGATCAAGAGGCATGACTGGTTCAGACATGACCAAGTCCCCAAGTGATCTGGTGGCTTTCGCCTATCAAGAGGCATGGTATTGGTTCGGACACGACCAATCCTCCAAGTGATATAACACGATGCTTTTAGCAAAGCGAACTCAAGGGGTAAACCGGAGGCCGCTTTAGAGCAACTCAGTGTAACCTCACATGATGTAAAAGAACAGATACCCCGCTTTAGCTGAGGTTCCGGTTTATTTAATCATAATACATTGTTGTAATATGTACATAAGTATAGCCAATGGCTCAGGTATAGTAAGGCCGAAGATGAGCTATATTTCATGGCCTATTAGTCTCCTCCTCTGATGTACGTGAGTCCTTATGCTCTCGAATATCGATCAGATAGTACGACCCGTTGTGCAGATTCTTACTGACCACGAAAGGCCCCTCCCAAGGTGGGGATAGCTTATGCATATCAGTCTGATCTTGGATGAGCCGAAGCACCAAATCTCCTTCCTGAAAAGTTCTGGTTCTGACCCGGCGACTGTGATAACGACGAAGATCCTACTGGTAAATCACCAATCGGGCGGCTACGATGTCACGCTCTTTATCCAACCGGTCCAAAGCATCTTGCCGTGCTGTCTTGTTGTCCGCTTCAATATAAGCCGTGACACGAGGTGAATCATGACGGATATCACTGGGGAGAACCGCCTCCGTTCCATAAACCATGAAGAACAGTGTGTATCCTGTTGATCTGTTGGGTGTTGTATTGATGCTCCATAACATAGATGGTAATTCTTCTACCCAACAACCCGGCGTTCTCTGCAAAGGAACCATGAGCCGGGGCTTGATGCCTCTCAAGATCTCTTGATTAGCTCTTTCTTCTTGACCGTTGGACTGTGGATGTGCCACTGATGAAACGTCGAGCCGGATGTGCTCCCGTTCGCAGAACTCCTTCATAGCACCTTTGGACAAATTGGTACCATTATCTGTGATAATACTGTGCGGAAAGCCAAACCGGAAAATCACCTTTTTGATGAACTGAACCGCCGTGGCCGCATCACACTTGCTAACAGGTTCTGCCTCCACCCACTTTGTAAACTTGTCAACCGCCACCAGGAGGTGGGTCTTCTTATCTTTGGACCTTTTGAAAGGCCCAACCATATCCAGCCCCCAAGTCGCAAACGGCCAAGTAATTGGAATCATTCTCAATTCTTGAGCCGGTACATGAGCACGTCTCGAAAACCTTTGGCAACCATCACATCGCCTGACCAGATCCTCCGCATCAGCATGAGCAGTTAACCAATAGAAACCATGGCGAAACGCTTTAGCCACCAGAGACTTTGAACTGGCGTGGTGACCACAATCTCCTTCGTGGATCTCACGCAAAAATTCACGACCTTCTTCAGGAGACACGCAATGTTGAAAAGCTCCTGATACACTGCAATGATGCAACTCACCATTGATGACAGCCATGGACTTGGATCGCCGGATTATCTGCCGGGCCAGAATCTCATCTTCTGGCAACTCGCCCCGGTTCTTGTACGCCAGGTAAGGAAGCGTCCAATCCGGAATAACATGAAGAACTGCCACCAATTGAGCCTCCGGATCAGGAATAGCCAAATCCTCTTCACCAGGGATCTTCACCGACGGGTTGTGCAGCACATCCAAAAAAACATTGGGCGGGACCGGTTTGCGCTGAGAGCCCAGTCGGCTTAAAGTGTCCGCCGCTTCATTTTTCCGCCGGTCTACGTGGTCCACCTGATAGCCTCTGAAATAACCTGCAACAATATCCACCTCACGACGATATGCTGCCATGAGTGGGTCCTTGGAGTCCCAAGTGCCAAACACTTGCTGAGCCACAAGGTCCGAGTCACCGAAGCACTTAACTCGACTTAGATTCATCTCCTTAGCCATCCGAAGACCATGGAGCAAGGCTTCATACTCAGCTGCATTGTTAGTACAAGGAACATTAAATGGAGAACATAACAAAACTTATCACCTCGTGGGGAAGTTAATACGACTCCAGTCCCCGAGCCTTCCAACTGCCTGGATCCATCAAAATGGATGGTCCAATATGTACAATCCGGCTTTTCTTCAGGTGCTTGCATCCGTCCAATCATTGATGAAATCAACAAGTGCTTGAGACTTAACCGCTGTCCGAGGCACATACTTCAAACCGTACGGCCCCAGCTCTATGGCCCACTTTGCAATCTGGCCAGTTGCTTCCCGGTTCTGGATGATATCTCCCAAAGGAGCAGAACTGACTACCGTGATTGAGTGCCCCTGGAAATATTGCTTAAGCTTCCGGCTTGCCATAAAAACTCCGTACACCAGCTTCTGCCAATGCGGATACCTTTGCTTGGACTCAATGAGTACCTCGCTGATATAATAGACCGGACGTTGAACCGGATGCTCCTTACCTGCCTCCTTTCGCTCCACCACAATAGCCACGCTGATCGCACGAGCATTAGCAGCAACATATAGCAGTAACGGCTCCTTGTGAATGGGAGCGGCGAGCACAGGCGGATTGGCCAATTGTCGCTTTAAGTCCTCAAATGCTTCATCAGCAGCAGAACTCCAGACGACCTGATCCGTCTTTTTCAACATCTGATACAAAGGGATTGCCTTCTCACCAAGGCGGCTGATAAACCGGCTTAACGCAGCAATCCGGCCTGCCAGGCGTTGAACATCATTGATACACTTCGGTTTAGCCAGGGAGGTGATGGCTGTGATCTTCTCCGGATTAGCCTCAATTCCCCTGTTGGACACCAGAAAACCCAATAACTTGCCCGCCGGTACACCAAAGACACACTTGTCCGGATTAAGCATCATCTTGTATGTCCTTAGGTTATCAAAGGTTTCCTTCAAATCGTCAACCAGAGTCTCCTTCTCCCTGGATTTAACCACGATATCATCCACGTAAGCATGTACATTACAACCAATCTGCTTGTGAAGACAATTTTCTACACACCGTTGATAAGTTGCCTGGGCACTTTTAAGCCCAAAGGTCATAGACACATAGCAGAAGGCTCCAAAGGGAGTTATGAATGCCGTCTTCTCCTGGTCCTTAACTGCCATTTTGATCTGATGATAGCCAGAATATGCATCCAAAAAACTTAAACGCTCACAACCCGCCGTAGCATCAATTATTTGATCAATACGGGGGAGGGCAAAAGGATCTGATGGACAAGCCTTATTAAGATATGTGTAATCCACACACATGCGCCAGGTGCCATTTTTCTTAAGGACTAGCACCGGATTGGCAAGCCACTCGGGGTGAAAAACTTCAACAATAAAGCCAGCTGCTAAGAGCCTGGCCACCTCTTCTCCAATTGCCTTGCGTATTTCCTCGTTAAACCGGCGGAGGAACTGTTTCACCGGTTTATATTTAGGATCCACATTAAGTGTGTGCTCAGCGAGTTGCCTCGGTACACCTGGCATGTCAGAAGGCTTCCATGCAAAAATGTCCCGATTCTCACGGATGAACTCGATGAGCGCGCTTTCCTATTTTGGATCCAAGTTGGCACTGATGCTGAACTGCTTGGACGAATCGCCAGGCACGAAGTCAACAAGCTTAGTTTCTGCTGCCGATTTGAACTTCAGGGCCGGATCATGCTCCGTAGTTGGCTTCTTCAACGGAGTCATGTCCACCGGATCAACATTGTCTTTATAGTACTTCAACTCGTCGATGGCACACACCGACTCTGCATACGCCGCATCTCCTTCCTCGCATTCCAAAGCGATTTTGCGGCTTCCATGAACCGTTATTGTCCCCTTGTGACCCGGCATCTTGAGCTGCAAATACACATAACAGGGCCGAGCCATAAACTTGGCGTATGCCGGTCGCCCAAACAGGGCATGATATGGACTTTGGATTTTCACCACTTCAAACGTCAATGTCTCCGACCTGGAATCATGATCATCCCCAAAGGCCACTTCAAGAGCTATCTTACCAACGGGATATGCTGATCTGCCAGGCACTACACCGTGGAATACTGTATTAGATGGTTTGAGATTCTTATCTGTTAGTCCCATACGACGGAAGGTCTCATAGTACAGGATGTTAATGCTGCTTCCTCCATCCATGAGCACCTTGGTGAACTTATAACCTCCCACCTGAGGCGCCACCACCAGAGCCAACTGACCCGGATTATCGACCTGGGGTGGGTGATCCTCTCTGCTCCATATGATTGGCTGTTCGGACCAATGTAGATAACAGGGTGTGGCCGGTTCAACAGAGTTGTCTGCCCGTCTCTGCACCTTTCGGTCTCGCTTGTCCAAGCTAGTGGTAAAGACATGGTACTGCCCACTACTCAACTGCTTTGGGTTGCTCTGGTAACCTGACTGTTGCTGCTGTTGGTTGTAATCACCCTGGTTGTTCTGACTATTTTAACCATTATGTCCGCCCGGATTACCATTAAATCCTGAACAGGAACTTCCTCCACCGTAACCCGGCCCGGACCCTGAGCCACCGCCAGATCCGTGATCATATCGGAAATTATTAGAATTCTTGAACTCCTGCATAATAAAGCAATCCTTCCAAAGGTGGTTTGTTGGCTCCTCCTTCGTCCCATGTCTTGGACAGGGCTGGCATAGCAGATAGTTCAGGCGGTTTGGGTTAGGTGCTCCACTATGATTTTTCGGCCTACCCTTGCGCCGCTGGCCATTGTCCTGTGCGTTGGTATTAGCCACAAAATCCATGTTACCATCCGCTTTACGCTTGCCTCCTCCGCCATTGCCTACCCAGTGATGCTGCTGACCTTTGGAGCTGCTGTTCTTCTTCCCCTTCCCTGTCTTGTCATCATCAGATTCGGAATCCTTGGTACTATCAGAATCATCATATTTTACCAAAGCGGCCATGAGGGTCCCCATGTCAGTGCAATGACGCTTCATCCATCCCAATTTCAACTTTAGGGGCCCAAACCGGCAGTTGCCTTCTAGGGTTAATACTGCGGTGTCAGCGTTGATGCGGTCTGAGGAGTGCAACACTTGTGAAACCCGGCGCACCCAATGAGTTGTTGATTCTCCTTCCTCCTGGACGCATGCAGCTAAGTCCACTATCGACATAGGCTATTTACAGGTATCCTTGAAATTTTTGATAAACTAGGCTTGTAGTTGGGCCCATGAACTGATAGAATTAGCTGGCAAGCTTTTTAACCAAGTACGGGCCGTTCCTTCAAGCATCATGGTGAAGTATTCCGCACACGCCGTGTCATCCACATCAAGCATCTCCATGGACATCTCATAGCTCTCTACCCATGTCTCTGGAGGTTGATCCGCCGTGTAATTTGGTACCTTGCGCGGGCCTTTGAAATCCTTGGGCAGGCGCACATTGCGTAAAGCGGGAATAAGGCAAGGCACCCCCAAAGAACTAGAAGTAACACCAGGTTCGATTGAGATGGTTGGACGAACCATCGTGAGCTGCCGAGCCTGATGCTGTGTGGCTAACTCGGCCTCCCTGCGCGCTCGGGCCCGGTTTACCACTTCCTGAGCGTCATCAGCATCACCCGTCGGGTTGTTGCCACGGGGTTCTCGACGTCATTCATTACTCGACACTGCTGGCTCATCCATATGTCTGCTATAGCTCCGGCTTGGACGGGGGGTCGAGTGGATCCGGTCACGGCTGTACGAGTACGCTTCCTGTTGGGCCAAAGCTGTCCTCAGAAGTTCCTTGACCCGTCGCGTCTCTACTGCCTGCGGTGAGTCACCTTCAACTGGAATGGCCTCCAGTCATGCAGCAGCGGCAACAAGATTGTCCATTGGGTTGGAGTAGTGACCCGGAGGTGTTAAAGCATCCTGAGGTATAACGGTGTTTTGACGAGGTGGGTCCATCTGACGGGGCTGAACCGGCGCACCGGTCCCAGGGGCTTCTGCCCGGTTCCCCTCCAGCGGATTGCCGGCTCTTGGCCCTGGAGTGTTAAAAAGGTCTCTAGCCTCGAAAACCGGAGGTAAGCGGGATCGATGCTTCCTCCTCATGACTTCATGCGACGCGCTCTGGTCCAACATAAGCCTATAGGCCTGTGTGTCTAAAGCGGCCCGCTCCGCGGCCATCCTGGTATCCTCAGCTGCTAGATCCGTCTTGGCCTGGGTGATTTGTTCCTTTACCTTGGCAATCTCCGTGTTGTGAACGTCCTGATCTAGCGGATTAACTTCCGCCATAAGCACAGCCAACACATCAAGTAGTTCTGATAGAACCTGAGCCGGCGGGCGCACAGGGCCTCCTGCCCCGGCAGCCATCACCGCTGGTGAACCGGAGACCGTTGCCGCGGCTGTCGAAGAATGAAACGCTGCTTGTGTTCTGGTCATGAATATTCCAACCCGGTTAGGCAGATCGGAGGGGTCCGGAATACTGTCGCCATCGGAACAGCTCTCAATCCGGCCATCTTGTAGCTGATAAAGAGATTCAGTTTCTCCGGCCGAAGATTCATCACCGGAACAAACGACAGTCGCCCCGCGAAGCTCCGATCTGTCCTCATGACTTCCTCCATGGATCACTCCCATGAAGGTACGCTTCATGGCCGGTTTAACCTGGGCGGATCGCGCACGCTGAGCCGTCTCGACGAGATCGGTGCAGATGTCCAGCTCAGGGCTCGGTTCTCCGATCTTGCCAATGAAAACGTGAATGCTACCAAAGGGGACCCGGTACCCGTACTCAATTGAACCGGCCTCGGGGCCCCAGCCTGCGTCGTCGATGTAGAGCTTGCCCCGACGACTCTTAGTCATCCGGCCTAGAGTGTAGCCCTCGAGTCCTTCAAAGCGGCCCTCCAAGAACCGGAAACCATCGTGCGATAGCCCCACGGTGGGTGCCAACTCTCATGGTTTTGTCACGGCAGATGTCCTACAGAAAGGACTTAGTCGTGGAGCCATCGCGACGGATTAGCTTGAAGGGGCTTAAAGCGGACACAAGGGCGCAAGAGAGTTTATACTAGTTCAGCCCCTTCAATGAAGGTAAAAGCCTACGTCTAGTTGTGATGGAATTGATGGGTGTTTTGATGACTAGGGAGCAAACAAGCTTCGCCTATGTCTCGAGTTGTTGTCTATCGTCCTTGAACCACCGCCGGGTCATCCCCTTATATACATGGGTGACGCCTGTCGGTTTACAGAGTCCCAACACCGGCTCATAGATGTGTCCGGTTTGGTCTCTACTTATTCCTAACTTACAATACAAGTTACATATTCACGCCGGTTTACGGCTACAGGCTCTCACCCGATTATGGGTCTTGAGCCCTCATCTACCTTCATGGGCTTTAACATACTTAACTGCTGATGAAGTTAACCTGGCCCAGATAGGCCGGTTTACGCCCAGTAGTAATATCCCCAACACAAAGTGTTCCTCTGATATTCGGGAGTTGCATGATCTCATAATCATAGGAACATGTATAAGTTATGGAGAAAGCAATAACAACAAACTAAACGATCTTCGTGCTAAGATAACGGATGGGTTAAGTCAATCACATCATTCTCTAATGATGTGATCCCATTAATCAAATGACAACTGATGTCTATGGTTAGGAAACATAACCATCATTGATTCAACGAGCTAGTCAAGTAGAGGCAAACTAGTGACACTTTGTTTGTCTATGTATTCACACATGTACTAAGTTTCTGGTTAATACAATTCTAGCATGAATAATAAACATTTATCATGATATAAGGAAATATAAATAACAACTTTATTATTGCCTCTAGGGCATATTTCCTTCATTCTCCCACTTTCACTAGAGTCAGTAATCTAGATTACATTGTAATGATTCTAACACCCATGGAGTCATGGTGCTGATCAAGTTTTTCTCGTGAGAGAGGCTTAGTCAACGAGTCTGCAACATTCAGATCCGTATGTATCTTACAAATCTCTATGTCTCCCTCCTTGACTTGATCGCGGATGGAATTGAAGCGTCTCTTGATGTGCTTGGTTCTCTTGTGAAATCTGGATTCCTTTGCCAAGGCAATTGCACTAGTATTGTCACAAAAGATTTTCATTGGACCCGATGCACTAGGTATGACACCTAGATCGGATATGAACTCCTTCATCCAGACTCCTTCATTTGCTGCTTCCGAAGCAGCTATGTACTCCGCTTTGTCACCTCCATATACGTAACCATTTGCTGCTTCCGGATCAGTGTCAAAGCTTGCATCGAAGTAACCATTTACGACGAGCTCTTTGTTACCTCCATATACGAGAAACATATCCTTAGTCCTTTTTACGTATTTCAGGATGTTCTTGACCGTTGTCCAGTGATCCACTCCTGGATTACTTTGGTACCTCCCTGCTAAACTAATAGCAAGGCACACATCAGGTCTGGTACACATCATTGCATACATGATAGAGCCTATGGCTGAAACATAGGGAACACCTTTCATTTTCTCTCTATCTTCTGCAGTGGTCTGGTATTGAGTCTGACTCAACTTCAAACCTTGTAACACAGGCAGAACCCTTTCTTTGCTTGATCCATTTTGAACTTTTTCAAAACTTTATCAAGGTATGTGCTTTGTGAAAGTCCAATTAAGCGTCTTGATATATCTCTATAGATCTTGATGCCCAATATATAAGCAGCTTCACCGAGGTCTTTCATTAAAAAATTCTTATTCAAGTATCCTTTTATGCTATTCAGAAATTCAGTATCATTTCCGATCAATAATATGCCATCTACATATAATATCATAAATGCTACAGAGCTCACACTCACTTCTTTGTAAATACAGGCTTCTCCAAAAGTCCGTATAAAATCATATGCTTTGATCACACTATCAAAGCGTATATTCCAACTCCAAGAGGCTTGCACCAGTCCACAAATGGATCGCTGGAGCTTGCACACTTTGTTAGAACCTTTTGGCACTACAAAAAAAGACACATCCGTGACATTTTGGGCCGAACGAAATTTTTTGTTGTCATACTTATGACATTTCTATGACGATAATTGTGACAAAACCCGGTATCATCATAGATGTGGTGGGCTCCTACTTCTATGACAAAAAATCATGACCAAAAATTGGCTTTTCGTCATGGGCGGGCCGGAGACGCAGCTGCATGACATTCTTTGGGCCGTCCATGACGGAAAAACCATGGTAGAAGCGAGGGCGAGGAAAATATCGGGGTGTTCCCGGTTACGGTGGGTGGTCGGGGCCAAGCGTTGCTCGTTTCTCTCATACACGCACGCGCGTGGGTACGAGGCATTGGGCTCTAACTGAACCCGAGCGAGGCATTCGCCTACTGAACCCGAGCAATTGCACTGCAGGCTATGCGTTACTGAACCCGAGCTATCGATCGATGGCTGTTAACTGAACCCGATCGAGCGATTCCTTCGCTACGGCTGCTAACTGAAGCCGATCGATGCGCCTCGGGATGAACAGTGAGCATTGTTGGGGGGTTTGGATGAACAGTTCCCGGTGGGGGTGGATGAACAATACCCCATGGTGTTTCCTCTGGATGAAAAGGACCCCGATCGATCGAGCCGGTTGGGGCTGGATGAACAGGACCCCATGGAGGGATGGATGAACAGGACCACCCCGTGGAGGGCTGTATAAACAGTAGACGGTGGAGGGTGATGACCCACAAGTATAGGGGATCTATCGTAGTCCTTTCGCTAAGTAAGAGTGTCGAACCCAACGAGGAGCAGAAGGAAATGATAAGCGATTTTCAGCAAGGTATTCTCTGCAAGTACTGAAATAAGTGGTAACAGATAGTTTTGTGATAAGATAAATTGTAACGAGCAACAAGTAACAAAAGTAAATAAAGTGCAGCAAGGTGGCCCAATCCTTTTGTAGCAAAGTACAAGTCGGAACAAACTCTTATAATAGGAAAAGCGCTCCCGAGGACACATGGGAATATCGTCAAGCTAGTTTTCATCACGTTCATATGATTCGCGTTCGATACTTTGATAATTTGATATGTGGGTGGACCGGTGCTTGGGTGTTGTTCTTACTTGAACAAGCATCCCACTTATGATTAACCTCTATTGCAAGCATCCGCAACTACAACAAAAGTATTAAGGTAATCCTAACCATAGCATGAAACATATGGATCCAAATCAGCCCCTTACGAAGCAACGCATAAACTAGGGTTTAAGCTTCTGTCACTCTAGCAACCCATCATCTACTTATTACTTCCCAATGCCTTCCTCTAGGCCCAAATAATGGTGAAGTGTTATGTAGTAGACGTTCACATAACACCACTAGAGGCTAGACAACATACATCTTATCAAAATATCAAACGAATACCAAATTCACATGACTACTCATAGCAAGACTTCTCCTTTGTCCTCATGAACGAACATAATTACTCAGAAAGCATATTCATGTTCATAATCAGAGGGGTAATAATATGCATATAGGATCTGAACATATGATCTTCCACCAAATAAACCAACTAGCATCAACTACAAGGAGTAATCAACACTACTAGCAACCTATTAGAACCAATCCCGAACTCTGAGACAAGAATTGGATACAAGAGATGAACTAGGGTTTGGAGATGAGATGGTGCTGGTGAAGATGTTGATGGAGATTGCCCTCTCCCGATGAGAGGAGCGTTGGTGATGACGATGGTGATGATTTCCCCCTCTCGGAGGGAAGTATCCCCGGCAGAACAGCTCTGCCGGAGCTCTAGATTGGATCCGCCAAGGTTCCGCCTCATGGCGGCGGAGTCTCATCCCGAAAAGTTCCTCCTTATTTTTTTCTCATCGAAAGACCCCATATAGGAGAAGATGGGCGTCGGAGAGCCACCAGGGGGCCCACGAGGTAGGGGGTGCGCCCAAGGTTGGAAAAAGCGGTAGGCGTAAGCGAGGCGATTAGCCTTCGCCTAGTGCCTAGGCGATGCCTAAGAGCCCTAGGCGCGACCTAGGCGGTAATATTTTTTTACTCGTAGTGTATTTGCGATTATTATATGGGTGTTGATATTAGTTTAGGCCATATAAATAAGTTAATTACCGTCCACTGCCATTGGAATATAACCCGTTTGGCATATCAGTACAGTATGTGGCATGATTTCTTGCTTGGGTAGGCAATTCCTTGCTTGCCCTGCCTAGACCTCCATTTATGCCCTAGGCGAGGCGTTTGGCCATTGCCTAGCGCCTAGGCGTGCCTAAGCGCCTCCTAGGCACTGCCTTTTCCAACAGAGGGTGCGACCTAGGGGGGGGGGGGCGCCCCCACCCTCGTGAGCAGGGTGTGGGCCCCTGGCCTTCATCTTTAGCGTGGATTTTTCTTTATTTCTTTTAAGACGTTCCGTGGAGTTTCAGGACTTTTGGAGTTGCGCAGAATAGGTCTCTAATATTTGCTCCTTTTCCAGACCAGAATTCCAGCTGTCGGCATTCTCCCTCCTTATGTAAACCTTGTAAAATAAGAGAGAATAGCCATAAGTATTGTGACATAAAGTGCAACAACAGTCCATAATACGATAAATATCGATATAAAAGCATGATGCAGAATGGACGTATCAACTCCCCCAAGCTTAGACCTCGCTTGTCCTCAAGCGAAAAGCCGATAACAATAAATATGTCCTCATGTTTAGAGGTAGAGGCGTCGATAAAAATAAAATACGGACATGAAGGCATCATGATTATTCTCATAACAGCAACATATATAGATTTTGTCATATGATTACTTATGTTCAAGTGATGATCTATTCACAATGCAAGAGTATAAATCATAAACCTTATTGGGCTCCGACAAACTATAATCTCAGTCATTGAAGTAATTGCAATTTATCATAACATCGGAAAGAGTCTATGTAAGAGCTAAAAAGCAAGTCCACATACTCAACTATCATTTAATCCTCCATAATTGCTAACACTCACGCGATACTTGTGGTTACGGAGTTTTAATCGGACACAGAGAAAGATGGGGGCTTATAGTTTTGCCCCACAACCTTTTACCTCAAAGGTAATGTCAACAATAATGGTTCATGCTCCCCTACATCCAATTAGATATATATATATATATATATATATATATATATATATATATATATATATATATCATGTTCTTTCCAACATGCTGAGCTTGCCAAAGGATAAAATAAAAAAGAAAAGGTGAAGATCACCATGACTCTTGCATAAGGTAGAAGATAATAATAAAGGATAGGCCCTTCGCAGAGGGAAGCAGAGGTTGCCATGCGCTTTTATGGTTGGATATATAAAATCTCAATGCGAAAGAACGTCACTTTATATTGCCCCTTGTGATATGAACCTTTATTATGCAGTCCATCGCTTTTATTACTTCCACATCACAAGATCGTATAAAGCTTATTTCTCCCACACCAATCAATCATACATATTTAGAGCAATTTTTATTGCTTTGCACCGACGACAACTTACTTGAAGGATCTTACTCAATCCATAGGTAGATATGGTGGAATCTCATGGCAAAACTGGTTTAAGGATATTTGGAAGCACAATTAGTATTTCTACTTGGTGCTGAGAATTTGGCTAGCATGAGGGGGAAAGGCAAGCTCAACATGTTAGAGGATCCATGAAAACATACTTTATCTCAGATATAAGAAAGACATAACTCATTACATTGTCTTCCTTGTCCAACATCAACTCTTTAGCATGTCATATTTTAATGAGTGCTCCCAATCATAGAAGATGTCAATGATAATATATCTATATGTGAAAACCTCTCTTTCCTTATTACTTCCTATTAATTGCAACAATGACCAAAGCTATGTCTGCCAACTCCCAACAACTTTTAATCATCATACTCTTTCTGTGTGAAGTCATTACTCTCAATAAGATCAATATGAACTTTTTGTTTCTTTTTATTCTTTTTCTCTTTTCTTTTATTCACCCAAGATCATGGCAAAATAATCAAGCCCTTGACTCAACACTAATCTTTATTATATATAACTCACGGACTCGATTACATAGAGGGATCATAAAGCAAAACTCAAAACTAGATCATGCCATAAACTTTATTCTACTAGATCAAGATACTACTAATAGGATCGAACTAAGAAAAACGGTAAAGATAGGAGTTGTGATTGTGATACGATACCGGGGCACCTCCCCCAAACTTGGCAGTTGCCAAGGGGAGTGCCCATACCGATGTGATTATATCTCCTTTGTCGGTGAAGAAGGTGTAGGTGACGGATAATCGCACATTGAGCGTAAGAGGTCCTCCAGCTTGCGAATAATGCCCCTGAGTGCAACAATATGCTCCTTCAACAAAATATTTTCTTGTGTGAGATATTTGTTTTGTATACGAGCTAACTCAATCATCTTGAAAGCTTCGATCTCAGTTGGGTTAAGAAGGTTATGATCAAGTTGGAGGGTGTCTTTTGCTGCTGGAGCTTGATCCTCCGTGGCCTTCTTGATCCTTTCATCTTTGTTGACCCTCGTGGGTTCTTCCCTCTTTAGATCTATCTTCATTAGCCAAGCATCGTTGTCACCGTTGTTGGAGGAGGGAGACGACATGATGCCTAGCCTGGAAAACCCTGACAGAAAACAGCTCGAAACAAGAACAGAGGAGGTTTGCGTGATACGGGAGTCAAAACCTTCGGGAGGCTATATAATGAATTTTTACCGACCAAAATACGTAACGTGCAAGAAAACGGAGTCCGGAAGGCACATGAGGTGCTCACGAGGTAGGGGGCGCGCCCAGGGGGGTAGGGCGCTCCCACCACCCTCGTGGGGCCCTCGTGTCCTTCCCGGACTGCTACTTATTTTTCTATTTTTCTAAATATTCCAAAACGGAGAAATATTGCCTTAAAAATTGTTTTGGAGTCGTTTTACTTACCGTACCACATACCTATTCCTTTTCAGAGTATAAAACGTTCCAGAAAGTGTCTCTTATGTATTCCTCCGGGGTTACGGTTTCAATAATATTGGTTTCAACATTTATGGGATTACCTGAGATATAATGTTTAATTCTTTGACCGTTTACCACCTTCGGATTTGTGCCCTCAAAGTTGTTGATCTTTATGGCACCGGAACGATAGACCTCTTCGATAACATAGGGGCCTTACCATTTAGAGAGAAGTTTTCCTGCAAAAAATCTTAAACGAGAGTTGTATAGCAATACATAATCACCTACATTAAACTCACGCTTTTGTATCCTTTTGTCATGCCATCTTTTAACTTTTTCTTTAAACAACTTGGCATTTTCATAAGCTTGGGTTCTCCATTCATCAAGTGAGCCAATATCAAATAACCACTTCTCACCGGCAAGTTTAAAATCATAGTTGAGCTCTTTAATAGCCCAATATGCCTTATGTTCTAGTTCGAGAGGTAAGTGACATGCTTTTCCATAAACCAATTTATATGGAGACATACCCATAGGATTTTTGTATGCAGTTCTATAAGCCCATAATGCATCATCAAGTTTCTTAGACCAATTCTTTCTAGACCTATTAACAGTCTTTTGCAAAATTAATTTGAGCTCTCTATTGCTCAACTCTACTTGACCACTAGATTGTGGGTGATAAGGAGATGCAATTCTATGATTAACATCATATTTAGCAAGCATTTTACGGAAAGCGCCATGAATAAAGTGTGAACCACCATCAGTCATTAAATATCTAGGGACTCCAAACCTCGGAAAAATAACTTCTTTAAGCATTTTAATAGAAGTGTTATGATCAGCACTACTAGTTGGAATAGCTTCTACCCACTTAGTAACGTAGTCAACAGCAACTAGAATATGTGTGTATCCATTAGAGGCAGGAAAAGGTCCCATATAATCAAAGCCCCAAACATCAAACGGTTCAATAACAAGAGAATAATTCATAGGAATTTCTAGACGTCTACTAATATTACCAATTCTTTGAAATTCATCACAAGACAAGATAAACTTACGGGCATCCTTGAAGAGAGCAGGCCAATAAAAACCAGATTGCAATACCTTATGTGTAGTTCTATCTCCAGCGTGGTGTCCTCCATAAGACTCAGAGTGACACTTGCGTAGGATTTGTTCCTGTTCATGCTCAGGTACACAACATCTAATAACACCATCTACTCCTTCTTTATAAAGATGTGGGTCATCCCAAAAGTATTGTCTTAAATCATAGAAGAACTTTTTCTTTTGTTGGTATGTGAAGCTAGGTGGTATAAGTTTAGCAACAATATAATTAGCATAATTAGCATACCATGGAGTACTACGAGAAGTACTTATAACATTTAATTGTTCATCAGGAAAGCTATCATTAATAGGTAGTGGGTCATCAAGAATATTTTCTAACCTAGACAAGTTGTCTGCAACGGGGTTCTTAGCTCCCTTTCTATCAACAATATGCAAATCAAATTCTTGTAGCAAGAGAACCCATCTAATAAGTCTAGGTTTAGCATCTTTCTTTTCCATAAGATATTTAATAGCAGCATGATCAATTTGAATAGTTACTTTAGAATCAACAATATAAGATCTGAACTTATCACAAGCAAATACAACCGCTAAAAGCTCTTTTTCAGTAGTAGCATAATTTCTTTGAGCATTGTCTAGAGTCTTACTAGCATAATGAATAACATTTAATTTCTTATCAACTCTTTGCCCTAGAATAGCACCTACAGCATAATCACTAGCATCACACATTATTTCAAAGGGTAGGTTCCAATCAGGTGGCTGAACAACAGGTGCAGAGACTAATGCTTTCTTAAGTATTTCAAATGCTTCTACACAATCATCATCAAAGACAAATGGTATATGTTTTTACAATAAATTAGTCAGAGGCCGAGAAATTTTTGAGAAGTCCTTAATGAACCTCCTGTAAAATCCGGCGTGACCAAGGAAACTTCTTATACCTTTGATGTCCTTGGGACATGGCATCTTTTCAATAGCATCAACCTTGGCTTTATCAACTTCAATACCTCTTTCAGAAACTTTGTGCCCCAAGACAATACCTTCATTAGCCATAAAGTGGCACTTTTCCCAATTCAAGACAAGATTAGTTTCTTCACATCTTTGCAAAACTCGATCAAGATTGCTCAAGCAATCATCAAAAGAGGAACCATAGACGGAAAAGTCGTCCATGAAAACCTCACAAATCTTTTCACAAAAGTCAGAGAATATAGCCATCATGCATCTTTGAAAGGTAGCAGGTGCATTACATAAACCAAAAGGCATACGTCTATAAGCAAAAGTACCAAACGGGCATGTAAAAGTAGTCTTTGATTGATCTCTAGCCGACACAGGTATTTGAGAGAAACCAGAATAACCATCCAGAAAGCAATAGTGTGTATGTTTGTATAATATTTCTAGCATTTGATCAATAAAAGGCAAAGGGTAATGATCTTCCTTAGTAGCTTTATTTAATTTGCGGAAATCAATTACCATCCTATAACCTGTGATAATTCTTTGTGAAATCAATTCATCTTTATCATTAGGAACAACTGTAGTACCTCCCTTCTTAGGGACACAATGGACAGGACTTACCCACTCACTATCAGCAACGGGATAGATTATACCTGCCTCCAGAAGCTTTAGTATTTCTTTTCTTACCACTTCTCTCATTTAAGGATTCATACGTCGTTGAGGATCACGAACTGGTTTGGCATCTGCTTCCAAATTTATTTTATGTTGACATAGAGTGGGACTAATGCCCTTAAGATCATCAAGAGTATATCCAATAGCAGCACGGTGCTTCTTCAGAGTTTTCAATAATCTTTCTTCTTCATGCTCTGAAAGGTTAGCACTAATAATAACATGATATATCTTCTTTCATCAAGATAAGCATATTTAAGATTATCAGGCAAAGGTTTAAGCTCAAACACGGGATCTCCCTTGGGTGGAGGTGGATCCCCTAAAATTTCAATAGGCAAGTTGTGATGCAGAATAGGCTCCTGTTTAAAGAATACTTCATCTATTTCCCTTCTTTCATTCATGAACATATCATTTTCATGGTCTAGCAAATAGTGTTCTAAAGGATCACTAGGAGGTACGGCAATAGAAGCAATACCAATAATTTCATCCTTACTAGGTAATTCTTCCTCACGATGTTGTTTACTAAATTTAGAGAAATTAAACTCATGAACCATATCATCCAAGCCAACAGTAACAACATTCTTAGTGCAGTCTATGGTAGCATTGACAGTATTTAAGAAGGGTCTACCAAATATAATGGGACAAAAGCTATCTTGTGGGGAAGTAAGAACAAGAAAATCAGCAGGATATTTAGTTTTCCCACACAAGACTTCAACATCTCTAACAATTCCAATTGGTGAAATAGTATCTCTATTGGCAAGTTTAATTGTGACATCAATATCTTCTAACTCAACAGGTGCAATTTCATTCTTAATTTCTTCGTATAAAGTATGTGGTATATGATACGTCTCCAACATATCTATAATTTTTGATTGCTCCATGCTATATTATCTACTGTTTTAGGCAATATTGGGCTTTATTATCCACTTTTATATTATTTTTGGGACTAACCTATTAACCGGAGGCCCAGCCCAGATTTGCTGTTTTATGCCTATTTCAGTGTTTTGAAGAAAAGGAATATCAGACGGAGTCGAAACGGAACGAAATCAACTAGAGAAGTTATTTTTGGAAGGAAACACACCTGATGGACTTGGACCCCACGTCAGAAGATACGGGAGCTGCCCA
>NC_041384.1:623802331-623894323 GCF_002162155.2 Triticum dicoccoides | reverse complement strand
GACGGAGTCGAAACGGAACGAAATCAACTAGAGAAGTTATTTTTGGAAGGAAACACACCTGATGGACTTGGACCCCACGTCAGAAGATACGGGAGCTGACCATGAGGGTGGGGGGGGGGGCGCCCCCTGCCTCGTGGGGCCCCCGTGGCTCCCCTGACGTGCTTCTTCCGCCTATATAACTCCATATACCCTAAAACTTCCAGAACGCAAGATAGATCGGGAGTTCTGCCGCTAGAAGCCTCCGTAGCCACCAAAAGTCAATCGGGACCCTGTTCTAGCACCCTGCCGGAGGGGGGAACCCTCACCGGTGACCATCTTCATCATCCCGGTGCTCTCCATGATGAGGAGGGAGTAGTTCTCCCTCGGGGCTGAGGGTATGTACCAGTAGCTATGTGTTTGATCTCTCTCTCTCTCTCGTGTTCTTGAGATGATACGATCTTGATGTATCGCGAGCTTTGCTATTATATTTGGATCCTATGATGTTCCTTCCCCCCTCTTCTCCCTTGTAATGAATCGAGTTTCCCCTTTGAAGTAATCTTATCGGATTGAGTCTTTAAAGACTTGAGAACACTTGATGTATGTCTTGCCGTGGATATCTGTGGTGTCAATGGGATACCACGTGCCACTTGATGTATGTTAAGGTGACCAACTTGCGGGTTTCATGACATTGGGAACCTATGCATAGGGTGTCAGTGTCAAAACCGGCGGATCTCGGGTAGGGGGTCCCGAACTGTGCGTCAAGGCCGGATGGTAACAGGAGACAAGGGACACGATGTTTTTACCCAGGTTTGGTCCCTCTCGATGGAGGTAATACCCTACTCCTGCTTGATTAATATTGATGATATGGGTAGTACAAGAGTAGATCTACCACGAGATCAAGGAGGCTAAACCCTAGAAGCTAGCCTATGGTATGATTGTTGTATATGGAGTTGATGTCCTATGGACTACAACCCTCTGGTTTATATAGACACCGGATAGGGTTAGGGTTACACAGAGTCGGTTACAATGGTAGGAGATCTTGAATATCCGCATCGCCAAGCTTGCCTTCCACGCCAAGGAAAGTCCCATCCGGACACGGGACGAAGTCTTCAATCTTGTATCTTCATAGTCCTGGAGTCCGGCTGAAGGTATAGTCCGGCTACCCGAACACCCCCTAATCCAGGACTCCCTCAATAGCCCCTGAACCAGGCTTCAATGACGACGAGTCCGGCGCGCAGATTGTCTTCGGCATTGCAAGGCGGGTTCCTCCTCCAAGTCCTTCATAGAAGATTGTAGACACCAAGAGTAGTGTCCGGCTCTGCAAAATAAGTTTCCACATATTGCCATAGAGAGAATGATATAAACACAAATCAAATCTGCTGACGTATTCCGTAGTGCGTCATCATTCTACGGCCAAGTCCTTTACTCGAATCGTTTTTACTTTTCCACCTCAGCATGTTTTGCGAGGCGGTTTCCCTGGCACGTCTTGTCAAAGCAGAGATTGTGTACCCCCTTTACGGGATTCTCATCAATACGGATGTGGGTAACCCAACCGCCATTTATCACGGCGCTTGGGAGGCAAGCGAGTTTTATTAGGCTGGTGGGGACGCACAACCGCATCCGCCCATATAAGGGGATAAGGATCCACCTTTTTACCTACGCCTTCTTCCTCCTTTGCCTATCCATCTCCTGCACACTCGAGCTCCAGCGCCCAAGCCCGCACTTCCCACCTCAACCTTCTCCAGCAATGTCCAGAGCGGGAGGCAAGTGGATGGTCTCCTCTGCTACGGAGGGCCAAGTCAAGAAGCTAAGGAAGGCCGGATACCTGTCTAAGGACATCGCGCACCGGCTTCCCGAAAAGGGGCAGCTTCTCCCCACCCCCAGGCCCCATGAGAGGGTAGTATTTCTTCCCCACTTCCTCCGCGGACTGGGTTTTCCACTCCACCCATTTGTCCGGGGGCTCATGTTCTACTAAGGCCTGGATTTCCATGATCTGGCCCCGAACTTCATCCTCAACATCTCGGCGTTTATCGTCGTGTGCGAGGCTTTCCTCCGTGTCCGCCCTCATTTCGGCCTCTGGCTCAAGACCTTCAATGTCAAGCCCAAGGTGGTGCGCGGCAGCCAGGCGGAGTGCGGAGGCGCCATGGCGGGCAAGATGGCCAACGTCCTATGGTTCGAGGGCTCTTTTGTGGAGACCCTAAAGGGGTGGCAATCTGGGTGGTTTTACATCACCGAGCCACGTGATCCGAACTGGATCGCAGCCCCCGAGTTTCGATCCGGACCCCCCATGCGGCTTATGTCCTGGAAAGAGACGGGCCTGTCGTGGGGTGACGAAAATGAGGTGACCGGATTGCAAACATGCATCCAGTCCCTGGTGAACAAGCCAATCCGGCTTGTTAATGTAATCCAGGTTATGCTCGTCCGCCGGATCCTCTCGTGCCAACAACGGGATTTTAATCCGTGGGAGTTCGACCCGGCGCAACACCAAACCCTTAGCAGGTTCTTCGACACGACGTACGAAGATGCCTGGAAGGTGCTATTCAAGGGCGCCGAGGCTCCCGCATCTGCTTCCGAGGACCGCGGATACAGCTCGCAGCGTCACGCTAGCGAGGTAAGCTATCTTCACCTTTTACAGGATGTTAAGCTTTTTTCATAGTTTGACTCTATGCGGGATCTAAACTCCCTTACCTTTGATAGGCTTGGCGAGCGATATCCGGACCGATTAACTGTCCTTCTCCGCTGCCCGAAGACCCAGCCCCAGCTCTACTAGTGAAGCTGCTGGTTCCGGCGCCTTATGTGGTGCCGGAGAAGAAGGCCAAGAAGAAGAAGACCACAGGGACTCGAAAGAGTGCCCGTAATGTGGTGGCGTCGGACTCATCATCCGACGAGTCCGAGACGCCCTCTTCCCGTGAAAACGAGGAGGAGGAAGAAGAAAACTCCTCCCCCCAGCAGAGGGAGGAGAGAAGAGGAAGGCCGCCCCAACGGGGGAGGCCGAGGGGTCTAGGAAAAGGAAGACCCCTCCGCCAGACTACTCCCCCGACGCCGAAGAGGGCAGAGAGGAGTGGCCAAACAGGGCCAAGCGTCCGGCGAAATCGTAAGTTCGGATATCAGAGTAACTCATGATGTTCCTTTGTTGCACAACTTTCCCTAATGTCGAACGTAATTATGCAGCCCGCCCAGGGCCGAATTCAACGAATCGTCGGGTGGCTCCCTGGACTCATCGGACGTGAACTCAGTTCCGCCCGCTGTCTCCCCCTGCACTGCAGATGACGCTGAAGTGGCGTCGCGACAAGCTCCGGGGCAGGAGGAGGTGGTCCCGGAGGAGCCGCAAGGCAACCTCCCGGACTCTAGGAGTGAAGGGGATAAGGCCCCCCAGGGCTCCAAGTCCGGCTTTGTGCCGGACACCGCGCTGGAATCTTCCACAGTTTCGGACCGCGGTAGGCGAACTCCTTCCAAGAGGAGCAAGCCTTCTGAGTCGGCGGCCTCCGTCCAACCGGAGGTGCCGGACAATCTGCTGGAGGTGCTCGACGGCGCCTCCATCGACGAGGGGCACTGTACTATTATGAGTACGGTGATCCAGAAGGTTCAGTCCGTCAAGAGCGGACTGACTGAAGCTTGCGCTAGCCTTCTAACAGGCTTCGAGGTAAGTAAAAATATGTAAAAATATTACCGCATAGACAGTAGCCCCTGATGCTCTGTTTGGCGTTCGGAAAGAAAAGCTGAATAGAGGATCTATTAAATATCGCAGGAATCTAACAAAAAGAGTCAATATGCGTATGCAGGCTTCGCTGCTATCCATCGTCGCACTGACTATGGAGGTGGGTGTCCTGAAGCAGGACCTCGAGCGGACCGAGCAAGAGCTCGGCCTTGCCAAGCGGCGGCTCGAGGAGAGAGAAGGTAAGAAATACCTTACATAAAAAGTGCCTAAAGGCGTGATTGCAAAAAAAAAATATCAGGATTGTACTGCTTATTGTAGGAGCCACGACTGAGGTGGCGACCCTTAAGCAGGCGCTGTCTGAGGCCGAAAAGAAAACGGCCGCGGAGCGCACCGAGCGAGACGGACTTGGGGCTCAGGTCGGCGAGGTGCAGCAAGAGCTTCAGGCTCTCATGAAAAAACATGAGAGTTTGGAGCTTGAGTCAAAGGCGCAAGCATCCGAGCTCGCGACGGCCCTTGAGACTGCCAAGTTTGCCAAGGCCGAAGCCCAAAAGGCCCTCCAAGAGTTGGAGGAGATGAGGAAGATAGCAGCGGGTAAGGCATTCTTTATGCAAAGCAGAAATATAAAAGTAAACTACTTGTTACTTACCCGAATCCGGAGCTCTCCAGGGGCATTCGCAGATCTTCCCCGCAGCGTATCTGATGCCTCCGCATTCTACCGAGCTGAAGAGGGCAGCTCGACGGAGAAGGTGTTCTGGTCTCAGTATTCTGAGGCCGGACACCCTATGCCTTTGAGCGACCAGCTGAAACAGCTGGTCGAGCTCCACAAGGCGGCCGAACAGGCCATGAAGGGCTTCATAGTTCGGCTGTGGCCCAGAGAGGCCCTGCCTGGGAGCTATTTCGGGCTGGTGCGGCGGCTGGTGGAGGCCTGTCCGAGGCTCGAGGTCATCAAGCGCTCCGTCTGCATCGAAGGTGCCCGTCGGGCCCTTGCCCGTGCAAAGGTGCACAGGGGTAAGCTGGACGGTGAGAAGCTTGTGAAGGACGGGCCACCACCGGGGAAGGAGCATCGCAAGCCCGAGAACTACTACAAGGATGTTCTTGCAGGTGCTCGCCTTGTGGCGGATGAATGTACCAAGGATGTGATTTTTGAATGAACTCACTCGTGTTTATCCTGTGCGCTGAAAACTTGTTCATATGCGCTACGCAATGCTTATTGAATTTAAAATATTACTTTCTGTGCGGCCGTTTATCAAAAAATTGAGAGATGGCCAGTCGTCGGCTTCTGCCCCCATGCCACTAGTGCTGGGGTGTTCGGGATAAACCTGAGCGCTCTTTTTCCCATAGTTGGGTCCTTCGAGGGAGGCGCTCAGCACAACGAACCAGGCAATCGGACTATAATGCTTGAACACTCTCACTTAGCCATAGAACTCTATAATTTTAAATTTCGGCGAAGCCCCTAGTTTGGAAGACCGAGTTCGGGGCGCTATCCACGCCTTGGCCGGACAAAGCCAGCTCCTCGCTCGAAGTGGCATAAGTCTTTAGGGACTCAAAAAACCTCTCGAACAGCGACCGGTCTCTCGCCTCATCATGACAGTCAGTTTTAGCTTTCTGCACTGAGGTGCTTAACCCAGCTGAACTGGGGCACAATCGCAGTGGTTCTCCTAGTGCTACCTTAGCCGATATAGCGGAACGTAAGGCACCAAAACATAGGAGCCGGGCAAACCCAACTATTGACCCAAATCATGATTCGGAGCCGATGCATATAGTGCTATAAGTTCGGGGTGCCGCACTTGTGAAAGTGTACGGACTTCTCACACCATAATGAGGGGTACTGAAGCCCCTGGCGTGTTTGCCGTACCATGGTGTACGGGTGCAATCATGTCATTTAATAAACATATATGTGAAAAGAGGATAATGTGAAAAATAGACAAGAAGCTATGCATTGTTTATAGAGAGGCTATTTATCAAAGTCGAACGATACAAATAGTGCGATAAGCAAAAAGATATTGGACTATTTAACATGTCCTGACCAGGGGCAGGCCGCAGAATTGTATTCAAAACAGGTATACCGCTCGTAACAGAGACCACCTGGGAGTTCCATAATGCGGCATGGCTTGTCTGCCTCCCTGGATCTTGCATCGTTTGTGCGGCAGTCGAATTGCCGAACAGGTCGTCCGAAGTATGGAGTCCTGAAAGTAAGAAAAAATTAAAAAAAGAATCCGGCAGCCCCTAGTACGTTTTAAGCCGTATTTTGGGCGTGCCGTTATTGTGCCCCTTCCCCTGTGCCCATGGTATTTCAAGGGCGTAGTTATGTACGCGAGGCACTGGTTTCGCTATGTCGCGAGAGCTGGGGTTGGGGCCGCATTGCTACGCTTGCTCAGAACATGTCAGGCGGTCCTGCTATGGGTTACTCTGGGCGCGCTTGGCGGTGTCTGGCTTTTTAACGGCCGGACTGGAGAATTGCCTAAGAAGGCTACTTTGTACTTCCGCTGCGAGAGCCACCGTGTGCTCCTCCGTACGGAGGGAGCGTTCGATGTTTCCATTGACCGTGATTACTCCTCGAGGGCCTGGCATCTTGAGCTTGAGATATGCGTAGTGCGGCACCGCATTGAACTTTGCGAATGCGGTTCGTCCAAGCAGGGCGTGATAGCCACTGCGAAACGGGACTATATCGAAGATTAACTCTTTGCTTCGGAAATTGTCCGGGGATCCGAAGACCACGTCAAGTGTTACTGAGCCTGTACAATTGGCTTCTACACCTGGTATAACGCCTTTAAAGGTCGTTTTTGTGGGCCTAATCCTTGACGGATCTATGCCCATTTTCCGCACTGTATCCTGGTAAAGCAGGTTCAGGCTCTGCCGCCGTCCATGAGGACTCTTGTGAGATGAAATCCGTCGATGATTGGGTCGAGAACCAATGCGGCGAAGCTGCCATGACGGATGCTAGTGGGGTGGTCCCTTCGATCAAAAGTGATCGGGCAGGAGGACCATGGGTTGAACTTTTGGGCGACTGGCTCCATCGCGTATATGTCCCATAGCACCCGCTTCCGCTCCCTCTTGGGAATGTGGGTTGCGTATATCATGTTCACCGTCCGCACTTGTGGGGGAAAGCCCTTCTGTCCATTGTTGTTCGGCGGCCTGGGCTCCTCCTCGCCGTCGCTGTGCAGCCCCTTGTCTTTGTTTTCGGCTCTTAACTTGCCTGCCTGCTTGAACACCCAACAACCCCTGTTAGTGTGATTGGCTGGCCTTTCGGGGGTGCCATGTATCTGGAACAAGCGGTGGAGTATTCGGTCCAAACTGGACGGGCCCTGAGTATTCTTTTTGGATGGCTTTTCCGCTGACCGGATTTATAGCCTCTGAATCCGGCATTGACTGTCGTGTCTTCATTGCTGTCGCTGCTAACGCGGCGTTTTTGCTTATTCCGACGTGTCCTGCCACTTTTGTCCTTGGTATCCGAATTACCAGGGTTCTTTGATAAGTTGTTACTGCGAGCTAGCCAGCTGTCTTATCCCGCGCAAAAGATTTCGGCTTTTCCTGTCCCAGGTGCTAGGCAAGCCACTCGTCGTGGATGTTATGCTTGAAGGCTGCTAGGGCCTCTGCGTCCGGACAGTCGACTATCTGGTTTTTCTTTGTTAGGAACCGTGTCCAGAATTGCCTGACCGATTCCTCTGGCTGCTGAATTATGTGGCTTAAGTCGTCAGCATCCGGTGGTCGCACGTAAGTGCCCTGGAAGTTGTCGAGGAATGCGGCTTCTAGGTCCTCGCAAGAACCGATTGAGTCTACTGGCAAGCTGTTAAGCCAATGCCGGGTCGGTCCTTTAAGTTTGAGCGGGAGGTATTTGATGGCGTGTAGATCATCGCCGCGTGCCATGTGGATGTGAAGGAGATAATCCTCGATCCATACCGCCGGATCTGTTGTGCCATCGTATGATTCGATGTTTACGGGTTTGAAACCCTTTGGGATTTTATGATCCATTGCTTCATCCGTGAAGCATAGCGGGTGTGCGGCGCCTCTGTACTGGGCTATATCACGATGCAGCTCGGAAGAGCTATGTCTGTTGTGTTCGGCCCGGCCGGATTTGTTGTATCCTGAGTGAAGATCATCGTCACGTGCCGTAGGGCGCCTGCGCGATTCGTAGATCGATCTTGTTTGTCTTGCCTTATCCTCCAGTACATCTCGCAGGTCTGGCGCATTTTCCCGTGCCTTAGTTGAGCGGCGTTGGGACATGGCTTGGGTGGAGGGCCGAGAGGCCTCTCTGTCGCGGCCGCGAGGTGGCTAGTCTGTCATGTCGTGCGCTGGTGATGTAGGTGCTTCCTCCTCTGATCGGGGTAGCGGCCTGCGCTTTGGGTAACTCTTGGAGGGGCGTTTGAGTTCGTACTCTTCGGCTGCAAGGACTTCAGTCCATCTGTCAGCTAGCAAATCTTGGTCAGCTCTAAGCTGCTGCTTTTTCTTGAGGCTGCTTGCCATGGCTAAAAGCCTATGTTTGAAACGCTCTTGTTCGGCGGGGTCTGATGGTACAACGAATTCGTCGTCATCGAGGCTTGCCTCGTCTTTGGAGGGAGGCATATAGTTATCATCCTCGACATCTCGGTCTGCCGCTCTCTCATGAGGGCTGGCTTCTCCATCTTCCTGTGCCGAATCTTGCTGTGGTGGGTGTTCTTCGGTGCTATCCGGGGTAGTATTATCTCCCGTGCCGGAATCACCGTTTTTGCTTTGGCGGGATTTAGAGCGGTGCCGCTGACGCTGGCGCTTTGGCTGTTTCTTGGAGGTGTCATCCCCCGCTATTCCATCGCCATCTCCATCTTTTGGAGTATCCACCATATATATGTCATATGACGAGGTGGCCTTCCAGCGTCCTACAGGTGCCGGTTCCTGTTCGTCTCCTACATCATCGTCCATACCGTCGATGTCTTCGGAGCCGAAGTCAAGCATGTCGGTTAAATCGTTGACAGTGGCTACAAAGTGGGTGGTGGGTGGGCTTTGAACTTCCTCATCGTCCGTATCCCATCCTCGCTGACCGTAATCCGGCCAGGGCTCTCCTGATAAAGAGAGAGACTTGAGAGAATTCAGGATGTCGCCAAAAGGCGAGTGCTGAAAGATGTCCGCGGCGGTGAACTCCATTATTGGCGCCCAATCGGATTCGATCGGTAGGGGCGCGGGGGGTTCGGAGTCCGGAGAGGAGTCCGGATCCTCGGAGTCGTGAGTCACGCAGAGTGTGGGGCCGGCGTTCGGCTCGATCGCCTTTGAGATTGCAGCCCCCGAGGTGACGTGCAACCGCTCATCCTTGACTGACACAACTGGCTCCGAATTAAGGGTCAGAGCTGGTGCGTTTGCGACCTCCGGGATACTGTTCGGTGACAGAGCTAGATCATGCCCCGCGATATAGTGCGGCGCACTTGGTTGTGGCTCGAATCCGTCGAAGATCAAATCTCCGCGGATGTCTGCCATGTAATTTAGGCTTCCAAACCTGACTTGATGGCCAGGGGCGTAGCTTTCGATCTGCTCCAAGTGGCCAAGCGAATTGGCCCGCAGTGCGAAGCCGCCGAAGACGAAGATCTGTCCGGGAGAAAAGTCTCACCCTGGACTGCATCGTTGTTGATGATCAAAGGAGCCATCGGGCCTAAAGGCAACGACACAGAGGAACTCTCAATGAAAGCACCAATGTCGGTGTCAAAACCGGCGGATCTCGGGTAGGGGGTCCCGAACTGTGCGTCAAGGTCGGATGGTAACAGGAGACAAGGGACACGATGTTTTACCCAGGTTCGGGCCCTCTCGATGGAGGTAATACCCTACTCCTGCTTGATTAATATTGATGATATGGGTAGTACAAGAGTAGATCTACCACGAGATCAAGGAGGCTAAACCCTAGAAGCTAGCCTATGGTATGATTGTTGTATATGGAGTTGATGTCCTACGTACTACAACCCTCCGGTTTATATAGACACTGGATAGGGTTAGGGTTACACAGAGTCGGTTACAATGGTAGGAGATCTTGAATATCCGCATCGCCAAGCTTGCCTTCCACGCCAAGGAAAGTCCCATCCGGACACGGGACGAAGTCTTCAATCTTGTATCTTCATAGTCCTGGAGTCCGGCTGAAGGTATAGTCCGGCTACCCGAACACCCCCTAATCCAGGACTCCCTCATAGGGGTTGGACACGTTTTCGTCGTGATTCTCCGGTAGAAACTTTGGGGAACTCTTTGAGGTTCTATGTGTTGGTTGAATAGATGAATCTGAGATTGTGTGATGCATATCGTATAATCATACCCACGGATACTTGAGGTGACATTGGAGTATCTAGGTGACATTAGGGTTTTGATTGATTTGTGTGTTAAGGTGTTATTCTAGTACGAACTCTAGGGCTGTTTGTGACACTTATAGGAATAGCCCACCGGATTGATTGGAAAGCATAACTTTGAGGTGGTTTCGTACCCAACCATAATCTCTTCGTCCGTTCTCCGCTATTAGTGACTTTGGAGTGACTCTTTGTTGCATGTTGAGGGATAGTTTTATGATCCAATTATGTTAGTATTGTTGAGAGGAGTTACACTAGTGAAAGTATGAACCCTAGGCCTTGTTTACCATCATTGCAATACCATTTACGCTCACTTTTATCACTTGCTACCTTGCTGTTTTTATTATTTCAGATTACAAAAACTATTATCTACTATCCATATTGCACTTGTATCACCATCTCTTCGCCGAACTAGTGCACCTATACAATTTACCATTGTATTGCGTGTGTTGGGGACACAAGAGACTCTTTGTTATTTGGTTGCAGGGTTGCTTGAGAGAGACCATCTTCATCCTACGCCTCCTACGGATTGATAAACCTTAGGTCATCCACTTGAGGGAAATTTGCTACTGTCCTACAAAGCTCTGCACTTGGAGGCCCAACAACGTCTACAAGAAGAAGGTTGTGTAGTAGACATCAAGCTCTTTTCTGGCGCCATTGCGGGGGAGGTGAGTGCTTGAAGGTATATCTTTAGATCTTGCAATCGAGTCTTTTAGTTTCTTGTTTTATCACTAGTTTAGTTTATAAAAGAAAATTACAAAAAAATGGAATTGAGTTTGTCTCATATGCTTCACCTTTTTAATATCTTTCGTAAGTATGATGGAAAGGATAATTGTGCTCAAGTGCTAGAAGAAGAAATCTATAAAATGTTTGGCCCTAAATATTTGAATGATGAGCATGATTGCAATGTTGTTAGTATGAATTCCTTGAATATCCATGATGCTAATGATATGCAAAGCCACAAGCTTGGGGAAGCTATGTTTGATGAACATGATATTTTTTGTCCCCCAAGTTTTGATGAGCAAATTTATTATGATGAAATCATGCCTCCTATTTATGATGATTATATTGATGATAGTGGAATTGGAGAGGTCATGACTTTATTTAGTAATGATTCCACTATTTCGGAAGAGGTTCCAATTGATTATGAGAACAAAGTTGCTATCTATGATGATTATTGTGATGACTTGTATGCTATAAAGAATAATGATATCCATGAAACTTGTCATCATGATTTTAGTTTTCAATTGGATTATGCTTCACATGATAATTATTTTGTTGAGTTTACTCCCACTATCCCGAATGAGAAGAATTTTGCTTATGTGGAGAGTAATAAAAATTCTATGCTTGTAGATCATGAAAAGAATGCTTTAGGTGCTGGTTATATTGTTGAATTCATTCATGATGCTACTGAAAATTATTATGAGGGAGTAACATATGCTTGTAGGAATTGCAATAATATCAAGTTTCCTCTCTATGTGCTTAAAGTCTTGAAGTTATGCATGTTTTGCCTTCCTATGCTAGTTGATTATTGCTCCCATAAGTTCTTTGTTCACAAAATACCTATGCATAGGAAGTGGGTTAGACTTAAATGTGTTAGTCATATTCTTCATGATGCTCTCTTTATGTTTCAATTCTTATCCTTTATGTGAGCATCATTGTCATTATCATGCGTAGCTAGGGGCGTTAAACGATAGCGCTTGTTGGGAGGCAACCCAACTTTATTTTTATTCCTTTATTTTTGTTCCTTTTTAATAATAAATAATCCATCTAGCCTCTGTTTATATGTGGTTTTATGTGTTTAATTAGTGTTTGTTCCAAGTAGAACCGCTGGGAAGACTTTGGAAAAGTCTTTGCGATCATGCTGTAAAAAACAGAAACTTTAGCGCTCACGAGAATTGCTGCCATTTTTATTTGGAGAGTGCTATTTAGTTAATTATTTTTTAATATGATTAATAGATAAATTACTCAGGTCCAGAAATTTATTTGAGAATTTTATGATTTCCAGAAATATACGTTTGATCCAGATTACTACAGACTGTTTTGTTTTTGACAGATTCTGTTTCTCATGTGTTGTTTACTTATTTTGATGAATCTATGGCTAGTAAAATAGTTTATAAACCATAGAGAAGTTGGAATATAGTAGGTTTAACACCAATATAAATAAAGAATGAGTTCATTACAGTACCTTGAAGTGGTGATTTATTTTCTTATACTAACGGAGCTTACGAGTTTTCTACTTTAAGTTTTGTGTTGTGAAGTTTTCAAGTTTTGGGTAAGGATTCGATGGACTACGGAATAAGGAGCGGCAAGAGCCTAAGCTTGGGTATTCCCAAGGCACCCCAAGGTAATATTCAAGGACAACCAATAGCCTAAGCTTGGGGATGCCCCGGAAGGCATCCCCTCTTTCGTCTTCGTTCATCGGTAACTTTACTTGGAGCTATATTTTTATTTACCACATGATATGTGTTTTGCTTGGAGCGTCAATTTATTTTGTTAGGATTTGCTTCCTGTTATTTATAATAATGTTTTGCATCTTTTATTTCAATAAAAGTGGCATTGATAGCCTTTACTATGCCTATGTTACAAGTATACATGTTGCTGTTTGAAAACAGAAAGTTTACCGCTGTTGCAATAATTCCCTAGAAAAGTCAGATTGTGATAAAATGTTGAAACCTTTTGCATATTAAGACCTGATAAATTTAATACAGTGAGAATTTTCTTTCATAATGTTTTGGAGTTAGGGAAGTATGGATGTTGCAGCATTCTTTACAGACTATCCTGTTTAGGCAGATTGCTGTTATGTTTGCATTGTTTGCATATGTTTGCTTCTTTAATGATTCTATTTGAGGATAGGACTATTAAATATGCAGAGGCATTTAGTATGAAATGTAGAATAATAATTTTAGTGATTTGCTACAGTAGAGTATGATAAGGTTTTGGCAATGGTTTATACTAACTTATCTCATGAGTCCTTGTTGAGTTTTGTGTGGATGAAGCTTTTGAGATTTAGGGAGACCGTGATATGAGAGGAATTAAGGAGTCACAAAAGCTCAAGCTTGGGTATTCCCAAGGCACCCCAAGATAATATTTCAAGAAGTCTCAAGCATCTAAGCTTGGGGATGCCCCGGTTTGCATCCCACCTTTTTTCTTCAACAATTATCGGTTAGTATTGGTCGATCCTAAGTTTTTGCTTCTTCACATGATGTTTGCTATTCTTAGAATGTCATTTTATTTTGCTTTGCTTGCTGTTTGAATAGAATACCAAGATGTGAAATTAGGAAATGTTAGAGAGTCTTCACATAGTTGCATAATTATTCGACTACTTATTGATCTTCACTTATATCTTTCGGAGTAGTTTGTCATTTGCTCTAGTGCTTCACTTATATCCTTTTAGAGCATGGTGGTAGTTTTATTTTGAAGAAATAGATGAACTCTCATGCTTCATTTAGATTATTTTGAGAGTCTTAAATAGCATGGTAATTTGCTTAAAATCCTAATATGCTAGGTATACAATATTAATAATAAAATTCTCTTATGAGTGTGTTGAATACTATGAGAAGTTTGATACTTGATAATTGTTTTGAGATATGGAGATGGTGATATTAGAGTCATGCTAGTTGAGTGGTTATGAATTTGAGAAATACTTGTGTTGAAGTTTGTGATTCCCGTAGCATGCACGTATGGTGGACCGTTATGTGACGAAGTCGGAGCATGATTTATTTATTGATTGTCTTCCTTATGAGTGGCGGTCGGGGACGAGCGATGGTATTTTCCTACCAATCTATCCCCCTAGGAGCATGCGCGTAATACTTTGCTTTGATAACTTCTAGATTTTTGCAATAAGTATATGAGTTCTTTATGACTAATGTTGAGTCCATGGATTATACGCACTCTCACCCTTCCACCTTTGCTAGCTTCTCTAGTACCGCGCAACTTTCGCCGATACCTTAAACCCACCATATACCTTCCTCAAAACAGCCACCATACCTACCTATTATGGCATTTCCATAGCCATTCCGAGATATATTGCCATGCAACTTTCCACCATCTAGTTCATCATGACACACTCATCATTGTCATATTGCTTAGCATGATCATGTAGTTGACATAGTATTTATGGCAAAGCCACTGTTCATAATTCTTTCATAGTTGTCACTCTTGATTCATTGCATATCTCGGTACACCGCCGAAGGCATTCATATAGAGTCATACTTAGTTCTAGTATTGAGTTGTATCATTCAGTTGTAAATAAATAGAAGTGTGATGATCATCATTCAATAGAGCATTGTCCCAAAAAAAGAAAGGCCATAAAAAAAGAAAGGCCAAATAAAAAAAATAAAAGGGACAATGCTACTATCTTTTTTCCACACTTGTGCTTAAAAGTAGCACCATGATCTTCATGATAAAGAGTCTCCTATGTTGTCACTTTCATATACTAGTGGGAATCTTTAATTATAGAACTTGGCTTGTATATTCCAATGATGGGCTTCCTCAAAATACCCTAGGTCTTCGTGAGCAAGCAAGTTGGATGCACACCCATTTAGTTTCTTTTCGAGCTTTCATACACTTTTAGCTCTAGTGCATCCGTTGCATGGCAATCCCTACTCACTCACATTGATATCTATTAATGGGCATCTCCATAGCCCGTTGATACGCCTAGTTGATGTGAGACTATCTTCTCCTTTTTGTCTTCTCCACAACCACCATTCTATTCCACCTATAGTGCCATGTCCATGGCTCACGCTCATATATTGCGTGAAGATTGAAAAAGTTTGAGAACATCAAAAGTATGAAACAATTGCTTGGCTTGTCATCGGGGTTGTGCATGATTTAAATATTTTGTGTGGTGAAGATGGAGCATAGCCAGACTATATGATTTTGTAGGGATAGCTCTCTTTGGCCATGTTATTTTGAGAAGACATAATTGCTTAGTTAGTATGCCTGAAGTATAATTATTTCTATGTCAATATGAACTTTTGTCTTGAATCTTATGGATTTGAATATTCTTGCCACAATTAAGAAGAATCACATTGAAATTATGCCAAGTAGCACTCCGCATCAAAAATTCTGTTTTTATCATTTACCTACTCGAGGACGAGCAGGAATTAAGCTTGGGGATGCTTGATACGTCTCCAACGTATCTATAATTTTTGATTGCTCCATGCTATATTATCTACTGTTTTAGGCAATACTGGGCTTTATTATCCACTTTTATATTATTTTTGGGACTAACCTATTAACCAGAGGCCCAGCCCAGATTTGCTGTTTTATGCCTATTTCAGTGTTTTGAAGAAAAGGAATATCAGACGGAGTCGAAACGGAACGAAATCAACTGGAGAAGTTATTTTTGGAAGGAAACACACCTGATGGACTTGGACCCCACGTCAGAAGATACGGGAGCTGCCCACGAGGGTGGGGGGCGCACCCCCTGCCTCGTAGGGCCCCCGTGGCTCCCCTGATGTGCTTCTTCCACCTATATAACTCCATATACCCTAAAACTTCCAGAACGCAAGATAGATCGGGAGTTCTGCCGCCAGAAGCCTCCGTAGCCACCAAAAGTCAATCGGAACCCTCTTCCGGCACCCTGCCGGAGGAGGGAACCCTCACCGGTGGCCATCTTCATCATCCCGGTGCTCTCCATGACGAGGAGGGAGTAGTTCTCCCTCAGGGCTGAGGGTATGTACCAGTATCTATGTGTTTGATCTCTCTCTCTCTCTCTCTCTCGTGTTCTTGAGATGATACGATCTTGATGTATCGCAAGCTTTGCTATTATATTTGGATCCTATGATGTTTCTTCCCCCCTCTTCTCTCTTGTAATGAATCGAGTTTCCCCTTTGAAGTAATCTTATCGGATTGAGTCTTTAAAGACTTGAGAACACTTGATGTATGTCTTGCCGTGGATATCTGTGGTGACAATGGGATACCACGTGCCACTTGATGTATGTTAAGGTGACTAACTTGCGGGTTTCGTGACATTGGGAACCTATGCATAGGGGTTGGCACACGTTTTCGTCGTGATTCTTCGGTAGAAACTTTGGGGCACTCTTTGAGGTTCTATGTGTTGGTTGAATAGATGAATCTGAGATTGTGTGATGCATATCGTATAATCATACCCACGGATACTTGAGGTGACATTGGAGTATCTAGGTGACATTAGGGTTTTGATTGATTTGTTTCTTAAGGTGTTATTCTAGTACGAACTCTAGGGCTGTTTGTGACACTTATAGGAATAGCCCACCGGATTGATTGGAAAGAATAACTTTGAGGTGGTTTCGTACCCTACCATAATCTCTTTGTTCGTTCTCCGCTATTAGTGACTTTGGAGTGACTCTTTGTTGCATGTTGAGGGATAGTTTTATGATCCAATTATGTTAGTATTGTTGAGAGGACTTACACTAGTGAAAGTATGAACCCTAGGCCTTGTTTACCATCATTGCAATACCGTTTACGCTCACTTTTATCACTTTCTACCTTGCTGTTTTTATTATTTCAGATTATAAAAACTATTATCTACTATCCATATTGCACTTGTATCACCATCTCTTCACCGAACTAGTGCACCTATACAATTTACCATTGTATTGGGTGTGCTGGGGACACAAGAGACTCTTTGTTATTTGGTTGCAGGGTTGCTTGAGAGAGACCATCTTCATCCTACGCCTCCTACGGATTGATAAACCTTAGGTCATCCACTCAAGGGAAATTTGCTCCTGTCCTACAAACCTCTGCACTTGGAGGCCCAACAACGTCTACAAGAAGAAGGTTGTGTAGTAGACATCAGTATAACACTAGCACTTGCACCCATATCACATAAGCCATGATAACAATGATCTCCTATTTTAGCAGAAATAACAGGCACGCCTACCACAGGTCTATGTTTATCTTTAGCACAAGGTTTAGCAATTCTAGCAGTTTCACCTTCGAACTGAATAACATGCCCATCAATATTATCAGACAAGAGATCTTTAACAATAGCAACATTAGGTTCTACTTTAACTTGCTCAAGAGGTGTATAAGTTCTAATATTGCTTTTACGAACAACAGTTGAAGCTTTAGCATGATCCTTTATTCTTACAGGGAAAGGTGGTTTCTCAACATAAGAAGTAGGAACAATTGGATCATTATAAGTGACAGTCTTTTCTTCAACTTTAATAGGTGCAGCTACTTTTCCTTCTATGGGAGGATGATATTTAAACCACTTCTCCTTAGGGAGATCAACATAAGTAGCAAAAGATTCACAGAAAGAAGCTACTATCTCAGAGTCAAGTCCATATTTAGTGCTAAACTTACGGAAAATATCGGTATCCATAAAAGATTTAACACAATCAAACTTAGGTGTCATACCTAACTCTTTACCTTCGTCGAGGTCCCAATCTTTAGAGTTGCGTTTAATTCTATCCAATAAATTCCATCTGAATTCAATAGTCTTCATCATAAAAGAGCCAACACAAGAAGTATCGAGCATGGTGCGATTGTTTTCCAAAAGCCGAGCATAAAAACTTTGCATAATTATTTCTCTTGAGAGCTCATGATTGGGGCATGAATATAACATTGATTTAAGCCTCCCCCAAGCTTGAGCGATGCTTTCTCCTTCGCGAGGCCGGAAATTATATATATAATTGCGATCACGATGAACAAGATGCATACGGTAATACTTTTGATGAAATTCCAGCTTCAATCTTTTATAGTCCCATGATCCCATATCATCACATAGCCTATACCATATCAATGCGTCTCCCTTCAAAGATAAAGGGAAGACCTTCTTATTAGCAACATCATCAGGTATACCTGCAAGCTTAAATAATCCACAAACTTCATCCACATATATCAAGTGCTCATCAGGATGCTTTGTTCCATCTCCTGTAAAAGGGTTAGCTAGCAGTTTTTCTATCATACCCGAAGGATACTTGAGGGAGTCCTGGAATAGGGGGTGTCCGGATGGCCGGACTATACCTTCAGCCGGACTCCTGGACTATGAAGATACAAGATTGAAGACTCCGTCCCGTGTCCGGAAGGGACTTTCCTTGGTGTGGAAGGCAAGCTTAGCGATACGGATATGCAGATCTCCTACCATTGTAACCGACTTTGTGTAACCCTAACCCTCTCCGGTGTCTAAATAAATTGAAGGGTTTTAGTCCGTAGGACAACATACACAACAACAATCATACCATAGGCTAGCTTCTAGGGTTTAGCCTCTCCGATCTCGTGGTATATCTACTCTTGTACTACCCACATCATCAATATTAATCAAGCAGGACGTAGGGTTTTACCTCCATCGAGAGGGCCCAAACCTGGGTAAAACTTTGTGTCCCTTGCCTCCCGTTACCATCCGGCCTAGATGCACAGTTCGGGACCCCCTACCCGAGATCCGCCGGTTTTGACACCGACATTGGTGCTTTCATTGAGAGTTCCTCTGTGTCGTCGCCGTCAGGCTTGATGGCTCCTACGATCATCAATGGCGATGCAGTCCAGGGTGAGACCTTCCTCCCCGGACAGATCTTCGTCTTCGGCGGCTTTGCACTGCGGGCCAATTCACTTGGCCATCTGGAGCAGATCGAAAGCTATGCCCCTAGCCGTCAGGTCAGATTTGGAAGTTTAAACTACACGGCTGACATCCGTGGGGACTTGATCTTCGACGGATTTGAGCCACTTCGAGCGCGCCGCACTGTCACGACGAGCATGATCTAGCTCTGCCGCCAAACAGTGCCCTGGAGGCCGCACCCGCATCGGCTTCGACCCTTAATTCGGAGCCAACTGCACCGATCGAGGATGGATGGTTGGACGCCGCCTCGGGGGCTGCGGTCCCAACGGCGATCGAGCCGAACACCAGCCCCGCACTCTGCGAGACTCGTGATTCCAAGGAGCCGGACTCCTCTCCGGACTCCGAACCCTCCGCGCCCCTGCCGATCGAATCCGATTGGGCGCCGATTATGGAGTTTACTGCCGCGGACATCTTTCAGCACTCGCCTCTCGGCGATATTCTGAAGACACTGAAGTCTCTCTCTTTATTAGGAGAGCCCTGGCCAGACTACGGTCAGCAAGGTTGGGATTCGGACGATGTAGAAATTCAAAGCCCACCCACCACCCACTTCGTAGCCACTGTCGACGACTTAACCGACATGCTCGACTTCAACTCCGAAGACATCGACGGTATGGACACCGATGAAGGAGACGATGAAGAACCAGCGCCTATCAGGCCCTGGAAAGCCACCTTGTCATATGACATATACATGGTGGACACCCCAAAAGAAGGAGATGGCGATGGAACAGCGGAGGATGACCCCTCCAAGAAACAGCCTAAGCGCCGGCGTCAGCGCCGCCGCTCAAAATCCCGCAAAAACAAATACGGTGATTCCAGCACGGGAGATAATAATACTCCAGAAAGTGCCGAAGAAAACCCCCTCTAGCAAGATTTAGCACAGGAGGATGGAGAAACCAGCCCTCATGAGAGAGCGACAGACAAAGAGGTCGAGGACGATAATTATATGCCTCCCTCCGAAGACGAGGCAAGCCTCGACGACGACGAATTCGTCGTGCCAGAGGATCCCGTCGAGCAAGAGCGTTTTCAACACAGGCTTATGGCCACGGCAAGAAGCCTCAAGAAAAAACAGCAACAGCTAAGAGCTGATCAAGATTTGCTAGTCGACAGATGGACTGAAGTCCTTGCGGCCGAAGAGCATAAACTCGAACACCCCTCCAAGAGCTACCCAAAGCGCAAGTTGCTACCCCGATTAGAGGAGGAAGCACTTGATGCGGCCGACCGGCCACCTCGTGGCCGTGACAGTGAGGCCTCTCGGCCCTCCACTCAAGCCGCACCCCATACCAAGGCACGGGAATATGCGCCGGACTTACGAGATATGTTGGAGGACAAGGCAAGACAGACAAGATTGATCTACGGATCGCATGGGCGCCCCGCGGCTCGAGACGGCAACCGTCACGCCGGCCACAAATTCGGCAGGGCCGAACACAGTACACAAAGCTCATTGGAGCTAAGTCATGATATAGCCCAGTATAGAGGCGCCGCACACCCACTATGCTTCACAGACGAAATAATGGATCATCAAATCCCCGAGGGTTTCAAACCCGTAAATATCGAATCATATGATGGCACAACAGATCCCGCGGTATGGATCGAGGATTATCTCCTTCATATCCACATGGCCCGCGACGACGATTCCCACGCCATCAAATACCTCCCACTCAAGCTTAAAGGACCAGCTCGGCATTGGCTTAACAGCTTGCCAACAGGATCAATCAGTTGTTGGGAGGACCTGGAAGCCGCATTCCTCGACAATTTCCAGGGCACTTATGTGGGACCCCCAGACGCCAATGACCTAAGTCACGTAATTCAGCAGCCAGAGGAATCGGTCAGGCAATTCTGGACATGGTTCCTAACAAAGAAAAATCAAATAGTCGACTGTCCGGACGCTGAGGCCCTAGCAGCCTTCAAGCACAATATCCGTGATGAGTGGCTTTCCCGGCACCTTGGACAGGAAAAGCCGTAGTCTATGGCAGCACTCACGACACTCATGACCCGCTTTTGCGCGGGAGAAGACAGTTGGCTTGCTCGTAGCAACAATATGACCAAGAACCCTGGTAATTCGGATACCAGGGACAGTAGTGGCAGGTCGCGTCGCAACAAGCAGAAGCGCCGCATTAACGGCGACAATGCTGAGGATATGACAGTTAATGCCGGATTCAGAGGCTCTAAATCCGGTCAGCGGAAAAAGCCATTCAAAAGGAATCCTAGGGGCCCGTCCAGTTTGGACCGAATACTCGACCGCTTGTGCCAGATACATGGCACCCCCGAAAAGCCGGACAATCACACCAATAGGGATTGTTGGGTGTTCAAGCAGGCAGGCAAGTTAAACGCCGAAAATGAAGACAAGGGGCTGCATAGCGATGACGACGAGGAGCCCCGGCCGCCGAACAACAGTGGACATAAGGGTTTTCCCCCACAAGTGCGGACAGTGAACATGATATACGCAACCCACGTCCCCAAAAGGGAGCGGAAGCACGCGTTAAGGGACGTATATGCGGTAGAGCCAGTCACCCCAAAGTTCAACCCATGGTCCTCCTGCCCGATCACCTTTGATCGAAGGGACCATCCCACTAGCATCCGTCATGGCGGATTCACCGCATTGGTTCTAGACCCAATTATTGACGGATTTCATCTCACTAGAGTCCTTATGGACGGCGGCAGTAGCCTGAACCTGCTTTAGCAGGATACAGTGCGGAAAATTGTTGGGGAACGTAGTAATTTCAAAAAAATTCCTACGCACACTCAAGATCATGGTGATGCATAGCAGCGAGAGGGGAGAGTGTTGTCGACGTACCCACGCAGACCGACTGCGGAAGCGTTGACACAACGTAGAGGAAGTAGTCGTACGTCTTCCCAATCCGACCGATCCAAGAACCGTTACTCCGGCACCTCCGAGTTCTTAGCACACGTAGAACTTGATGACGATCCCCGGGCTCCGATCCAGCAAAGCGTCGGGGAGGAGTTCCGTCAGCACGACGGCGTGGTGACGATCTTGATGTTCTACCGTCGCAGGGCTTCGCCTAAGCACTGCTACAATATAATCGAGGTGGAATATGGTGGCAGGGGGCACCGCACACGGCTAAGGAACGATCTCAATGATCAACTTGTGTGTCTAGGGGTGCCCCCTGCCTCCGTATATAAAGGAGCCAAGGGGAGGGGGCCGGCCGGCCAAGGAGGGCGCGCCAAGGGAGTCCTGCTCCCTCTGGGAGTAGGATTCCTTCCCCCAATCCTAGTTGGAGTAGGATTCGCTGAGGGGGAAAGAGAGAGAGGGGGGCCGGCCACCTCTCCTTGTCCTAATAGGACTAGGGGAGGGGGGAGGCGCACGGCCCATCTTGGGCTGCCCCTTCTCCTTTCCACTAAAGCCCATTAAGGCCCATATAGCTCCCGGGGGGTTCCGGTAACCTCCCGGTACTCCGGTAAAATACCGATTTCACCCGGAACACTTCCGATATCCAAACATAAGCTTCCAATATATCAATCTTTATGTCTTGACCATTTCGAGACTCCTCGTCATGTCCGTGATCACATCCGGGACTCCGAACTAACTTCGGTACATCAAAATGCATAAACTCATAATAACTGTCATCATAACGTTAAGCGTGCGGACCCTACGGTTCGAGAATAATGCAGACATGACTGAGACACATCTCCGGTCAATAACCAATAGCGGGACCTAGATGCCCATATTGGCTCCTACATATTCTACGAAGATCTTTATCGGTCAGACTGCATAACAACATACGTTGTTCCCTTTGTCATCAGTATGTTACTTGCCCGAGGTTCGATCGTCGGTATCCAATACCTAGTTCAATCTCGTTACCGGCAAGTCTCTTTACTCGTTCCGTAATACATCATCTCGCAACTAACTCATTGGCTGCAATGCTTGCAAGGCTTATGTGATGTGCATTACCGAGAGGGCCCAGAGATACCTCTCCGAGAATCGGAGTGACAAATCCTAATCTCGAAATACGCCAACCCAACATCTACCTTTGGAGACACCTGTAGAGCTCCTTTATAATCACCCAATTACGTTGTGACGTTTGGTAGCACACAAAGTGTTCCTCCGGTAAACGGGAGTTGCATAATCTCATAGTCATAGGAACATGTATAAGTCATGAAGAAAGCAATAGCAACATACTAGACGATCGGGTGCTAAGCTAATGAAATGGGTCATGTCAATCAGATCATTCAACTAATGATGTGACCTCGTTAATAAAATAACAACACCTTGTTCATGGTTAGGAAACATAACCATCTTTGATTAACGAGCTAGTCAAGTAGAGGCATACTAGTGACACTAAGTTTGTCTATGTATTCACACATGTATTATGTTTCCGGTTAATACAATTCTAGCATGAATAATAAACATTTATCATGATATAAGGAAATAAATAATAACTTTATTATTGCCTCTAGGGCATATTTCCTTCAGTCTCCCACTTGCACTAGAGTCAATAATCTAGTTCACATCGCTATGTGATTAACACCAATAGTTCACATCTTTATGTGATTGGTTCACATTTCCATGTGACTAACACCCAAAAGGTTTACTAGATTCAATAATCTAGTTCACATCGCTATGTGATTAACACCCAAAGAGTGATCATGTTTTGCTTGTGAGAGAAATTTAGTCAACGGGCCTGCCAAATTTAGATCCGTATGTATTTTGCAAAATTCTATGTCTACAATGCTCTGCACGGAGCTACTCTAGCTAATTGCTCCCACTTTCAATATGTATCCAGATTGAGACTTAGAATCATCTGGATCAGTGTCAAAAACTTACATCAACGTAACCCTTTACGACGAACCTTTTTGTCACGTCCATAATCGAGAAACATATCCTTATTTCACTAAAGATAATTCTGACCGCTGTCAGTGATCTACTCCTAGATCCCTATCGTACTCCCTTGCCAAATCAGTGCAGGGTATACAATAGATCTGGTATACAGCATGACATACTTTATAGAACCTATGGCTAAGGCATAGGGAATGACTTTCATTCTCTTTCTATCTTCTGCCGTGGTCGGGCTTTGAGTCTTACTCAACTTCACACCTTGTAATACAGGCAAGAACTCTTTCTTTGACTGCTCCATTTTGAACTATTTCAAAATCTTGTCAAGGTATGTACTCATTGAAAAAACTTATCAAGCGTCTTGATCTATCTCTATAGATCTTGAATCTCAATATGTAAGCAGCTTCACCGAAGTCTTTCTTTGAAAAACTCCTTTCAAACACTCCTTTATGCTTTACAGAATAATTCTACATTATTTCCGATCAACAATATGTCATTCACATATACTTATCAGAAATGCTGTAGTGCTCCCACTCATTTTCTTGTAAATACAGGCTTCACCGCAAGTCTGTATAAAACTATATGCTTTGACCAACTCATCAAAGCGTATATTCCAACTCTGAGATGCTTGCACCAGTCCACAGATGGATCGCTGGAGCTTGCACATTTTGTTAGCACCTATCGGATTGACAAAACCTTCTAGTTGCATCGTATACAACTCTTCTTTAACAAATCCATTAAGGAATTCAGTTTTGTTTATCCCTTTGCCAGATTTCATAAAATACGGCAATTGCTAACATGATTCAGACAGACTTCAGCATAGATACGAGTGAGAATCTCTCATCGTAGTCAACACCTTGAACTTGTCGAAAACCTTTTACGACAATTCTAGCTTTGTAGATAATAACACTACTATCAGCGTCCGTCTTCCTCTTGAGGATCCATTTAATTTTTATGGCTTGCCGATCATCGGGCAAATCCATCAAAGTCCATACTTTGTTCTCATACATGGATCATATCTCAGATTTCATGGCCTCAAACCATTTCGCGGAATCTGGGCTCATCATCGCTTCCTCATAGTTCACAAGTTCGTCATGGTCTAGTAACACGACTTCCAGAACAGGATTACCGTACCACTCTGGTGCGGATCTTACTCTGGTTTACCTACGAGATTCGGTAGTAACTTGATCTGAAGTTACATGATCATCATCATTAGCTTCCTCACTAATTGGTGTAGTAGTCACAAGAACATAATTCTGTGATGAACTACTTTCCAATAAGGGAGAAGGTACATAACTACGCTCTAGAAATACCATGGGTACAGGGGAAGGGGCACCATAACGGCACGCCCAAAACACGACTTAAACCGCACCAGGGGCTGCTGATTTTTTAATTTTCTCTTACTTTCAGGACTCCACACTTCGGAAGGCCTGTTTGGCAGTTCAATTGCCGCACAAACGATGCAAGAACCAGGGAAGCAGGCAAGCCATGCCGCATTACGGAACTCCCAGGTGGTCTCTATCACGAGCAGTATACCTGTTTCGCATACTATTCCGCAGCTTGCCCCTGGAACGGACATGTTACATAGTCCAACCTTTTGCTTATCGCATTATTTATATCGTTCTGCTTTGATCGCAACCCTCTTTAATAAACAGTGCATAGCTTTTTGTCTATTTTTGCATTACTCTTATATATATATATATATATATATATATATATATATATATATATATATATATATATATATATGTGTTCCTTAACGACATATTGCACCCGTACACTTTGGTACGGCCTAAATACGCCAGGGGCTTTAGTACCCCTCAATATGGTGTGAGAAGCCCGAACACTTTAACAAGTGCGGCACCCCGAACTTATAGCATTATACGCATCGGCTCTGAATCATGTCTTGGGTCAATAGTTGGGTTTTCCCGGCTCCTATGTTTTGGTGCCTAACGTTCCGCTATATCGGCTAAGGTAGCACTACGAGAACCACTGCGATTGTGCCCGAGTTGAGCTGGGTCGAGCACCTCAGTGGAGAAAGCTAAAACTGACTGTCATGATGAAGCGAGAGCTGGTCGCTGTTTGAGAGGTTTTTTGAGTCCCTAATGACTTATGCCGCTTAGAGCGAGGAGCCGGCTCTGTCCGGCCAAGGCATGGATGTCTTCCGAATACCAGGAGCTTCGCCGAAATTTAAAATTATAGAATTCTATGGCTAAGTGAGAGTGTTCACGCATTATAGTCCGATTGCCTTGTTCTTTGGGCTGAGCGCCTCCCTCGAAGGACCCAAACATGGGAAAAAGAGCGCTCAGGTTTATCCCCGAACACCCCAGCACTAGCGGCACGGGGGCAGAAGCCGACGACTTGCATCTCTCAGAATTGATAAACAGCCGCACAGAAGGTAATATTTTAAATTCCAACAGCATTGCGTAGCGCATATGAACAAGTTTTCAGCGCACAGGACAAAACGAGCAAGTTTCACTCAAAAATTACATCCCTAGAACATTCATCCGCCACAAGGTAGGCACCCTTCAGAATATCCTTATAATAATTCTCGGGCCTGCGATGCTCTTTCCCCGGCGGTGGCCCATCCTTCACAAGCTTCTCAGCATCCAGCTTGCCCCAGTGCACCTTAGCACGGGCAAGGGCCCTACGGGCACCTTCAATGCAGACGGAGCGCTTGATGACTTCGAGCCTTGGACAGGCCTCCACCAGCCGCCGCACTAGCCCAAAATAGCTCCCAGGCAGAGCCCCTCCAGGCCACAACCGAACTATGAGGCCCTTCATGGCCTGTTCGGCCGCCTTGTGGAGCTCGACTAGTTGCTTCAGCTGGTCGCTCAGGGGCACGGGGTGTCCGGCCTCAGCATACTGAGACCAGAACACCTTCTCTGTCGAGCTTCCCTCCTCGGCTCGATAGAATGCGGCGGCATCAGACACACTCCAGGGAAGATCCGCGAACGCTCCTGGAGAGCTCCGGATTCGGGTAAGTAACAAGTAACTCACATTTATGTGTTTGCTTTGCATAAAGAATGCCTTACCCACCGCTATCTTCTTCACCTCATCCAACTCCTGGAGGGTCTTCTGGGATTTGGCCTTGGCAGACTTGGCATTTTCAATAGCCACCGCAAGCTCGGATACTCGCGTCTTTGAGTCAAGCTCCAAACTCTCATGTTTTTCCATGAGAGCCTAGAGCTCTTGCCGTACCTTGCCAACCTCGGCCTCATACTTCTCCCACTCGGTGCGCTCCGTGGCCGCTTTCTTCTCGGCCTCGACCAACGCTTGCTTAAGGGTCGCCACCTCAGACATGGCCCCTACAATAGCCACGATAATCCTGTCATTTTTTGCAATTGCACCTTTTTATATATATTTAAACAAGGTATTTCTTACCTTCATTGTCCTCGAGCTGCTTCTTGGCACGCCCAAGCTCTTGCTCGGACCGCTCGAGGTTCTGCTTTAGCATGTCCACTTCCGCAGTCAGTGCGGCGTACACCAGCAGCGAAGCCTGCATACGCATATTGACTCCTTTTTGTTAGACTCCTGTGAATTTTATTTGATCCTCTATTTGACTTTTCTTCCCGAACACCAAACAGAGCATCATGGGCTACTGTCTATGCGGTAATATTATTTACACATTCTTTACTTACCTCAAAGCCTATTAGAAGGCTAGTACAAGCTTCAGTCAGTCCGCTCTTGGCGGACTGAACCTTCTGGACCACCACACTCATAATGGTGCGGTGCTCCTCATCGATGGAGGCGCCTTGGAGCGCCTCCAACAGATTGTCCGGCGCCTCCGGTTGGACGGGGGTCACCGGCACGGTGGGCTTGCTCCTCTTGGAAGGAGGTCCCCCGCCGGACTCTGGAACCTATGAAGGTTCCGGAGCGGTGTCCGGCCTAGAGCCGGACTTGGAGCCCTGGGGGGTTTCATCCTCTTTACTCCTGGAGTCTGGGAGGTCGCCCTGCGGCGCCTCCAGGACCACCTCCTCCCGGCTTGGAACCTGTTGGGACAACACTTCGGTGTCATCCATAGGGCGGGGGGAGGAAGCCGTCGAAAGCAAGTTCACATCCGACGAGTCCAGTGAGCCGCTCGACGACGCGTCGAGCCGGTCTTTGGGTGGGCTGCATAAACATATTCGACATAAGGGAAAGCCGTGCAATAAACGAATACTATGAATTACTCTGGTATCCGGATACTTACGATTTTGCCAAGGGCTTGGCCCTGGGCAGCCACTCCTCTCCGCCGTCGTCGGCGTCGGTGGAGTAGTCCGAAGGAAGGGTTTTCCCCTTCTTGGACCCTCCGGCCTCCCTAGAGAGGTCGGCCTTCCTTTTCTTCTCTCCTCCCACTGGAGGGGGAGAGGTCTCTTCTTCTTCCTCCTCGTCTTCACGGGAGGAATGCGCCTCGGAACCGTCGGATAATGGATCCGACACCTCCTAGCGCCGGGCACTCTTTCGAGTCCCCGTGGCCTTTTTCGCGGCCTTCTTCTCCGGCACCACATAGGGTGCCGGAGCCAGCAGCTTCGCCAAGCGAGCGTCCACTGGGCCTTCGGGCAAAGGAGCCGGACAGTTGATCTGTCCGGACATCACCTGCCAATCCTGTCAAAGGTAAGGGAGCTTAGATCCCGCATGGAGTCAAACTATGAAAAACCGATACCCTGTAAAAGGAAAAAACAGCTTACCGCATGAGCGTGACACTGCGTACTGAATCCGCGATCCTCGGTAGCGGATGCGGGGGCCTCGGCGCCCTTGAAAAGCACCTTCTAGGCATCTTCGTACATCGTGTCGAAGAGCCTGCTCAGAGTTTGGTGCCGCGCCGGGTCGAACTCCCACAGGTTGAAAGCCCGTTGTTGACACGGGAGGATCAGGCGGATGAGCATAACCTGGACTACGTTGACAAGTTTGAGCTTCTTCTCCACCAGGGTTTGGATGCATGTTTGGAGTCTGGTCAGCTCTCCTTTTTTACCCCACGACAGGCCCGTCTCCTTCCAGGAGGTGAGCCGCGTAGGGGGTCCGGATCGAAACTCGGGGGCTGCGACCCATTCGGGGTCGCGCGGCTCGGTGATGTAAAACCACCCTGATTGCCACCCCTTCAGGGTCTCCACAAAGGAACCCTCGAGCCATAAGACGTTGGCCATCTTGCCCACCATGGCGCCTCCGCACTCCGCCTGGTTGCCGCGCACCATCTTCGGCTTGACATTGAAAGTCTTGAGCCATAGGCCGAAATGGGGGCGGATGCGGAGGAAAGCCTCGTACACGACGATAAACGCCAAGATGTTGAGGACAAAGTTTGGGTCCAGATCATGGAAATCTAGGCCATAGTAGAACATGAGCCCCTGGACAAATGGGTGAAGAGGGAAGCCCAGTCCACGGAGGAAATTGGGGAGGAACACCACCCTCTCACGGGGCCTAGGGTGGGGATGAGCTGCCCCTTTTCGGGAAGCCGGTACGCAATGTCGTTAGACAAGTATTCGACCTTCCTCAGTTTTTTGATGTGTCCCTCCGTGACGGAGGAGACCATCCACTTGCCTCCCGCTCCGGACATGGCTAGAGAAGGTTGAGGCGGGGAGTGCGGACTTGGGCGCTAGAGCTTGAGTGCGCGAGAATGGATAAGCAAGGGAGGAAAAAGGCATAGGTGAAAAGGTGGATCCTTATCCCCTTATATGGGTGGACGCAACTATGTGCCCCCACCAGCCTGGTGAAACTCGCTTATCTCCAAGCGCCATAATCAATGGCACGGTTGGGTTATCCACGTCCGTATTGATGAGAATCCCGGAATAAGGGGACACGATCTCTGCTTTAACAAGACGTGCCAAGGAAACCGCCTCGCATGACGCACTGAGGTGGGATAACGAAACAACTCGGATAAAGGCTTGGCCGTGGTGTGTCACACTACGGAATACGTCAGCAGATTAGATTTGTGTAAATATTATTCTCTCTATGGCAATATGTGGAAACTTATTTTGCAGAGCCGGACACTATCTTTGTGTTCAAAATCTTCTATGAAGTACTTGGAGGAGGAACCCGCCTTGCAATGCCGAAGACAATCTGCACGCCGGACTCGTCGTCATTGAAGCCTGGTTCAGGGGCTACTGAGGGAGTCCTGGATTAGGGGGTGTCCGGATGGCCGGACTATACCTTTAGCCGGACTCCTGGACTATGAAGATACAAGATTGAAGACTCCGTCCCGTGTCCGGAAGGGACTTTCCTTGGCGTGGAAGGCAAGCTTGGCGATACGGATATGCAGATCTCCTACCATTGTAACCGACTTTGTGTAACCCTCTCCGGTGTCTATATAAAATGGAGGGTTTTAGTCCGTAGGACAACATACACAACAACAATCATACCATAGGCTAGCTTCTAGGGTTTAGCCTATCTGATCTCGTGGTAGATCTACTCTTGTACTACCCATATCATCAATATTAATCAAGCAGGACGTAGGGTTTTACCTCCATTGAGAGGGCCCGAACCTGGGTAAAACTTTGTGTCCCTTGCCTCCTGTTACCATCCGGCCTAGACGCACAATTCGGGACCCCCTACCCGAGATCCGCCAGTTTTGACACCGACAATACTCATAAGGAATTTCATTTTCAATAGGTTCAGTAGGTTGAGGAGCAACTATTTGCTCTACTGGACAGGGTGAAGATACCACGAACAAGCCCCTCAGAGAATTACTTTCCATAGTAACAAGTGACAGTAAATTTCAGCACACTATATAATTTTTTCCTTACCAAATTCCACCTACCAAAGGTGCTACACTCCCGGGCAACGGCGACAGAAAAGAGTCTTGATGACCCACAAGTATAGGGGATCTATCGTAGTCTTTTCGATAAGTAAGAGTGTCGAACCCAATGAGGAGCAGAAGGAAATGATAAGCGGTTTTCAGCAAGGTATTCTCTGCAAGTACTGAAGTAAGTGGTAACAGATAGTTTTGTGATAAGATAAATTGTAATAAGCAACAAGTAACAAAAGTAAATAAAGTGCAGCAAGGTGGCCCAATCCTTTTGTAGCAAAGGACAAGCCGGAACAAACTCTTATAATAGGAAAAGCGCTCCCGAGGACACATGGGAATATCGTCAAGCTAGTTTTCATCATGTTCATATGATTCGCGTTCGATACTTTGATAATTTGATATGTGGGTGGACCGGTGCTTGGGTGCTGTTCTTACTTGAACAAGCATCCCACTTATGATTAACCTCTATTGCAAGCATCCGCAACTACAACAAAAGTATTAAGGTAAACCTAACCATAGCATGAAACATATGGATCCAAATCAGCCCCTTACGAAGCAACACATAAACTAGGGTTGAAGCTTCTGTCACTCTAGCAACCCATCATCTACTTATTACTTCCCAATGCCTTCCTCTAGGCCCAAATAATGGTGAAGTGTTATGTAGTCGACGTTCACATAACACCACTAGAGGCTAGACAACATACATCTTATCAAAATATCAAACGAATACCAAATTCAGATGACTACTCATAGCAAGACTTCTCCCTTGTCCTCAGGAACGAACGTAATTACTCACAAAGCATATTCATGTTCATAATCAGAGGGGTAATAATATGCATATAGGATCTGAACATATGATCTTCCACCAAATAAACCAACTAGCATCAACTACAAGGAGTAATCAACACTACTAGCAACCTACTAGCACCAATCCCAGACTTTGAGACAAGAATTGGATACAAGAGATGAACTAGGGTTTGGAGATGAGATGGTGCTGGTGAAGATGTTGATGGAGATTGCCCTCTCCCGATGAGAGGAGCGTTGGTGATGACGATGGTGATGATTTCCCCCTCCCGAAGGGAAGTATCCCCGGCAGAACAGCTCTGCCAGAGCTCTAGATTGGACCCGGCAAGGTTCCGCCTCGTGGCGGCGGAGTCTCTTCCCGAAAAGTTCCTACTTATTTTTTTTCTCATCGAAAGACCTCATATAGGAGAAGATGGGCGTCGGAGAGCCACCAGGGGCCCCACGAGGTAGGGGGGCGCGCCCTAGGGGGGGCGCCCCCCGCCCTCGTGAGCAGGGTGTGGGCCCCCTGGCCTTCATCTTTGGCGTGGATTTTTCTTTGTTTCTTTTAAGACGTTCCGTGGAGTTTTAGGACTTTTGGAGTTGCGCAGAATAGGTCTCAATATTTGCTCCTTTTCCAGACCAGAATTCCAGTTGCCGGCATTCTCCCTCCTTATGTAAACCTTGTAAAATAAGAGAGAATAGCCACAAGTATTTGTGACATAAAGTGAAATAATTGTCCATAATACGATAAATATCGATATAAAAGCATGATGCAGAATGGACGTATCAGAGGGCTGGATGAACAGTAGCCCGTGGAGGGGTGGTTGAATAGGAGCCCGTGGAGAGGGCTGGTTGAACAGTAGCCGGTGGAGTAGCGCGCGGTGGAGGCTGGATGAACAGGAGCCCGTGGATGAACAGTCGCGGGTGGAGGCTGGAGGAGGTCGGCGGTGGATGAATAGTAGCCAATGGAGGCTGGAGGGGGTCGACGGTGGAGATGAACAGTATCCCGTGGAGTCCCGTTTTGTGGTACGCCACACCCCTCCCGATGAACAGGACCCCCGTTTTGACCGTAGCGCTCCAGCACAAGTCCGTTTCCTCCGTTTTGCGGTAGGCCACACCCCTCCCGATGAACAGGACCCCTGTTTCGACCGTAGGAGGTCCGTTTCCTCCGTTTTGCGGTACGCCAGACCCCTCCCGATGAACAGGATTCCGTTTCGACCGTGGTCGGTCGAACACAAGGCCGTTTCCTCCGTTCCGCGGTACGCCAGGCCTCGTTTCCATCGGTTGTTCCGTCCAAGCCCTCTCGATGAACACGGCGACGCATTCCATTCCGACCCAGCCGGTTGGCTCCCCATGAACACGACGATGATGCTGTTTCTCCGTTCCGACCCAGCCATGTACACGAGGCCTGAACATACGTATGCGCGAGTAGGCGTTCGAGACCTCGCCCGTATGTACATACATGGTCGTATTTTCTTTCTTACACACTGGCCACTGTACGTACGTGTACATGCTACGTGCGCGCCTCTACATCGACCAGTATGTACGTACATGTTCGCGACCAGAATGACAATGCTACGTATGCTTCAACAGGTGGGTCCTGACTATCAGGCACTTCCTTGCATGCGAAGATATAGCTGGTGGGTCCCAGCAGTCAGGGGGGCGAATCATTTTTTTTCGGACGCACTTCCTTGCATGCGAAGATGTAGCTGGTGGGTCTCAGCAGTCAGGGGGGAAACGTTTTTTTCGCGAAATATGGTGACCCGTCCGGTGGGTCCCTGCTGTCAGGTGGAGGAATAATTATGTTGCTCGTAATAAGGAGGCACTTCCTTGTGGCTGCCGTGGACCCAACTGTCAGCCTCTCCACGTACAGTACTCTTCCGATGGAAGTTAGTCGTTGACCACATTGACCACGCCGCGCCGAGAGCACCACAGCGGTGGACGACGGTGAGGCCTGATAACCCATAAGTATAGGGGATCGCAAGAGCTTTCGAGGGTAGAGTATTCAACCCAAATTTATTGATTCGACACAAGGGGAGCCAAAGAATATTCTCAAGTATTAGCAGCTGAGTTGTCAATTCAACCACACCTGGAAACTTAGTATCTGCAGCAAAGTGTTTAGTAGCAAAGTAATATGATAGTGGTGGTAGCGGCAACAAAAGTAAAGACAACAAAAGTAATGTTTTTGGTATTTTGTAGTGATTGTAACAGTAGCAACGGGAAAGTAAATAAGCGAGAACCAGTATATGGAAAACTCATAGGCACCGGATCAGTGATGGATAATTATGCCGGATGCGGTTCATCATGTAACAGTCATAACATAGGGTGACATAGAACTAGCTCCAATTCATCAATGTAATGTAGGCATGTATTCCGTATATAGTCATACGTGCTTATGGAAAAGAACTTGCATGACATCTTTTGTTCTACCCTCCCGTGGTAGCGGGGTCCTATTGGAAACTAAGGGATATTAAGGCCTCCTTTTAATAGAGAACCGGAACAAAGCATTAGCACATAGTGAATACATGAACTCCTCAAACTATGGTCATCACCGGGAGTGGTCCCGATTATTGTCACTTCGGAGTTGCCGGATCATAACACATAGTAGGTGACTATAGACTTGCAAGATAGGATCAAGAACTCACATATATTCATGAAAACATAATAGGTTCAGATCTGAAATCATGTCACTCGGGCCCTAGTGACAAGCATTAAGCATAGCAAAGTCATAGCAACATTAATCTCAGAACATAGTGGATACTAGGGATCAAACCCTAACAAAACTAACTCGATTACATGATAAATCTCATCCAACCCATCACCGTCCAGCAAGCCTACGATGGAATTACTCACACACAGCGGTGAGCATCATGAAATTGGTGATGGAGGATGGTTGATGATGAGACGATGGCGACGAATCCCCGTCTCCGGAGCCCCGAACGGACTCCGTTTCAGCCCTCCCGGGAGGTTTTAGGGCTTGGCGGCGGCTCCATATCGTAAAACGCGATGATTTCTTCTCTCTGATTTTTTCTCTCCGAAAGCAAATATATAGAGTTGGAGTTGGCATCGGAGGGCATCCAGGGGGCCCACGAGGTAGGGGCGCGCCCCCATCCTCGTGAATAGGGTGTGGGCCCCTTAGTCTTCATCTTTGGCGAGGATTTTTTATTATTTTTTCTAAGATGTTTCGTGGAGTTTCAGGTCATTCCGAGAATATTTGTTTTATGCACATAAAACAACACCATGGCAATTCTGCTGAAAATAGCGTCAGTCCGGGTTAGTTCCATTCAAATCATACAAGTTAGAGTCCAAAACAAGGGCAAAAGTGTTTGGAAAAGTAGATACGACGGAGACGTATCAACTCCCCCAAGCTTAAACCCTTGCTTGTCCTCAAGCAATTCAGTTGACAGACTGAAAGAAAGAAAAACTTTTACAAACTCTGTTTGCTCTTGTTGTTGTAACTATGTCAAGCCAGCATTCAAGTTTTCAGCATAGATCATAACCAACCACATTTGCAATAATTCTCAGGTCTCATAATTACTCATATCAATAGCATAATCAACTAGCAAGCCATAATAATAAATCTCGAATGACAACACTTTCTCAAAACAATCATAATATGATATAACAAGATGGTATCTCGCTAGCCCTTTCTGAGACCGCAAAACATAAATGCAGAGCACCTTTAAAGATCAAGGACTGACTAGACATTGTAATTCATGGTAAAAGAGATCCAATCATAGTCACACCCAATATAAATTAATAATGATGAATGCAAATGACAGCTGTGCTCTCCAGCTAGTGCTTTTTAGTAAGAGGGTGATGACTCAACATAAAAGTAAATGGATAGGCCCTTCGCAGAGGGAAGCAGGGATTTGTAGAGGTGCCAGAGCTGGTTTTTGAAATAGAGATAAATTGTATTTTGAGCGGTATAATTTCATTATCAACGTAGCAACTAAGAGATGGCGATATCTTCCATGCTAAACACATTATAGGCGGTTCCCAAACAGAATGGTAAAGTTTATACTCCCCCTCCACCAACAAGCATCAATCCATGGCTTGCTCGAAACAACGAGTGCCTCCAACATACATCAGGTCCCAGGGGGAGTTTTGTTTGCAATTAATTTTGATTTAGTTTTCATAAAGCATGGGACTGGGCATCCCGGTGACCAGCCATTTTCTCGTGAGTGAGGAGCAGAGTCCACTCCTCTTGAGAATAACCCGCCTAACACAGAAGATAAGGACAGCCTTGGTTGATACATGAGCTATTCGAGCATACAAAACAGAATGTTTATTTGAAGGTTTAGAGTTTGGCACATACAAATTTACTTGGAACGGCAGGTAGATACCACATATAGGAAGTTATAGTGGACTCATCTGGAATAACTTTGGGGTTTAAGGGATTGGATGCACAGGCAGTATTCCCGCTTAGTACAAGTGAAGGCTAGCAAAAACTAGGAAGCGACCAACTAGAGAGCGACAACAGCCATGTACATGCATTAAAATTAATAAACATTGGATGCAAGCATGAGTAGGATATAATCCACCATGAACATAAATATCGTGAAGGCTATGTTGATTTTGTTTCAACTACATGCGTGAACATGTGCCAAGTCAAGTCACTTAAATCATCCAAAGGAGGATACCACCCCATCATACCACATCATAATCATCGCAATAGCATGTTAGCACACAAGGTAAATCATTATAACTCATAGCTAATCAAGCATGGCACAAGCAACTATGATCTCTAATTGTCATTGCAAACATGTTTATTCACAATAAGCTGAATCAAGAACGAGGGACTCATCATATTTACAAAAACAAAAGAGGTCGAGTTCATACCAACTTTTCTCATCTCAGTCAGCCCATCATATATCATCATAATTGGCTTTCACTTGCACGACCGAATGATGTGAATAATAATAAGAGTGTACGTGCATTGGACTAAGCTGGAATCTGCGAGCATTCAATAAACAGGAGAAGACAAGGCAATATGGGCTCTTGGTTAAATCAACAATAATGCAAATAAGAGCTACTTCAACTATTTAATTATGGTTTTCTCCTACTGACCCCCAAAGAAAAGAAAAGAAATAAAACTATTTACACGGGAAAGCTCCCAACAAGCAAAAGAGGAACGGGAAATATTTTTGGGTTTTCTTTTTAATCATTACTACTACAGCAAAAAAATAAACTACTACTAATTTTTTGGTCTTTCTTAAGGTTTAACAAACACACAAGAAGAAAGTAGGAAAAAGAAAATAAACTAGCATGGATATTACAGTGAAAAAGTATGAGCACCGACATCTAGCAATGAGTGTGTGTGAACATAAATGTAATGTCGGTGAGAAATACGTACTCCCCCAAGCTTAGGCTTTTGGCCTAAGTTGGTCTATGGCCACGGCTGGCCTGGTGGATATCCATAATAATAGTTGTTGGGGTCGTACTGTGATGAGGAAGAAGAAGGCTCCGATTGCCACTGGCTGGCAATCATCTCCGGATCCCACTGATAGTTAGACTGCCGTGAAGGATCAAATTGTGGTTCCGGTTCTGGCTCCTTGGCTGGTGCAGGGTTCCGGTAGGCGTGAATAGCCGTTAATAGAACAAGGTATGTGCCTATAGTCAAATCAAACAAAGAAGGAGCAGGCAGGATAATAGTCTCAGGATGATGTTTGTTAAAGTACAATTGATATTTAAGCTCTCCTGCCCTATTCTTAACAATAAAATCATGTGCCACCATACTTTTATGATCTTCATAAACACGGGGCAACACCTTTTCTTCCTTCTCAGCATGCCTAATAGGTATGTTAAAATGTACGGCTAGGCGTGTAGCATAGATGCCTCCAAAGATGGGGCCTTTGGTATGGTTCATACTTAACCGTCTAGCAATAATACCGCCCATACTAAAAGTGTTATCACTATATAAACCATGGAGCAGAATAATTATATCAGGGATACTAAGGTTTCCACAGTTTCCACATCCAATTAAACAACGACTAGCAAATAATGCAAAGTAACGTAAAATAGGAAAATGTATGCTAGTGATTCGTGCATCGGAAACCTTCCTAGTTTCTCCTAGAGTGATAGTATCAATAATCCCAACCACATCATCATGATGTGGTTCTTCTGTCTTGCCCTCAAAAGGGACTAAATAAATCCGACAAAAATCATAAAGTGACATCTCCTTATGCTCATCATATGGATGAAACTCCACCGTAGGTTGTGAGTTCCTAGAATGAAAATGAAAGTTTTGCACAAAAGTATTTGTGAGTAAGAGATACTGATCGCATTGGTCGTGGAGGAAAGCGGTGAGGCCTGCATTGTGAGCCAATTCATGAAAATCTTCATAGATACCGGCTGCTCTCAAGAAATCATCAGAAGGCCATTCACACGCCCGAATCTCCGCGGGGTGCGACAAATTATACTTAGGCTTCGGTGACTTTTCCTTCGAGCTTCGGCTCGATGAGCCCCTCAAAAATCTCCTCATTATTTTTCTAAAATAATCTGAATTTTTTAGTAACTTCAAACAAAAGTGAACCAACTTCAATAAAACTGATAGCAACTACTCCTACAAATGCCTAGAGCCTATATCAAGCATTAGAACTACTTGGAACCATATAAATTTGACATGCAAGCTCAAGAACATGGTCACCTATGCAGCACAAATTTGCAAAGAATAAAGCACTAGAACAAAAACTAATTGGACCAATGGAGGAGTCACATACCAAGGAACAATCTCCCCAAGCAGTTTTGCGAGGGGTGCTTTGAGCAAGGAGATCGAAAATCACAGCAAAAGTGGCTGGAACTCGTGCTTGAGTTGGTTTTTCGGGTTTGTGTGAAACAGAGGAAGAAGACGAGTGCTGGGATAAGTGGAGGAGGGCCACCGTGGGCCCACGAGGCAGGGGGGCGCGCCCTTAGGGGGGGCGCCCACCACCCTCGTGGCCAGGTGGCAGCTCCTCCCGCGGTAATTTTTGCATAGTAAATTCTCAAATATTCCCGAAAAAATCATATTAAATTGGCATGTCATTCTGAGGACTTTTATTTTTGGGATATTTTTATGTTGCACGGATAAGTCAGGAAACAGATAGAAAAATACTATTTTACTTTATTTCTACTAATTGACGGAAAATAAAGAGAAGGTACAGAAGGTGGTGCTTCTAGTTTCATCCATGTCATGCTCATCAAAAAGAATCCACTAATAAGGTTGATCAAGTCTTGTTAACAAACTCATTCCGATAATCATGAAACCGGAAAAATTTCGAATAACACTAAGTTACCTCAACGGGGATATGCACATCCCCTATAATAAGTATATCATATTTATTTTTGACAGTAGGAAGAGGAAATTCAAAATCTCCTATTGTAATCGATGGAATTTTTCAAATGGAGTTGATACTATGAACTTGAGGTTGTTTCCTCGGTAAGTGTACCGTATGCTCATTACCATTAACATGAAAAGTGACAATGCCTTTGTTGCAATCAATAACAGCCCCTACAGTATTACATTGCCTTTGTTGCAATCAATAACAGCCCCTGCAGTATTAAGAAAAGGTCTTCCAAGAATAATAGACATACTATCATCCTCGGGAATATCAAGTATAACAAAGTCCGTTAAAATAGTAACGTTTGCAACTACAACAGGCACATCCTCACAAATACCGACAGGTATAGCAGTTGATTTATCAGCCATTTGCAAAGATATTTCGGTAGGTGTCAGCTTATTCAAGTCAAGTCTACGATATAAAGAGAGAGGCATAACAGTAACACCGGCTCCAAGGTCACATAAAGCAGTTTTAATATAATTTCTTTTAATGGAGCAAGGTATAGTAGGTACTCCGGGGTCTCCAAGTTTCTTTGGTATTCCACCCTTAAAAGTATAATTAGCAAGCATGGTGGAAATCTCAGCTTCCGGTATCTTTCTTTTATTAGTAATGATATCCTTCATATATTTGGCATAAGGATTTGTTTTGAGCAGATCAGTTAATCGCATACGCAAAAAGATAGGCCTAATCATTTCAGCAAAGCGCTCAAAATCCTCGTCATCCTTTTTCTTGGATGGTTTCGGAGGAAAAGGCATGGGTTTCTGAACCCAAGGTTCCCTTTCTTTACCATGTTTCCTAGCAACATAGTCTCTTTTATCATAACGTTGATTCTTTGATTGTGGGTTATCAAGATCAACAGCAGGTTCAATTTCTACATCATTATCATTACTAGGTTGATCATCATCATGAACATCATCATTAATATTTTCATTAGGTTCATGTTCATTACCAGATTGTGTTTCAGCATCAGACATAGAAATATCATTTGGATTATCAGGTGGTTCAGCAATAGGTTCACTAGAAGTTTGCACAGTTCTATCATTTTTCTTCTTCTTCTTTTTAGAAGAACTAGGAACATCAATATTATTTCTTTGAGAATCTTGCTCGATTCTCTTAGGGTGGCCTTCAGGATACAAAGGTTCCTGAGTCATTCTACCAGTTCTAGTAGCCACTCTAACAGCATAATCATTTTTCTTACTATTCATTTCATCAAGCACTTCTTTTTAGGCCTTAAGTACTTGTTCTACTTGAGTGGTAACCATAGAAGCATGTTTGCTAACAAGTTTAAGTTCACCTTTAATATTAGCCATATAATCACCCAAGCGTCTAATCATATAAGCATTTTCTTTTAATTGTCTACCAAAATAAGCATTGAAGTCGTCTTGCTTAAACATAAAGTTATCAAACTCATCCAAGCACTGACTGGCAATTTTAGTAGGAGGAACTTCAGCTTTATCATATCTATAGAGAGAATTTACCTTTACTACCTGTGTCGGGATATCGGGGTCAGGAGGTTCTTCAATAAATAAAGAATTGAGATCATATGTTTCTTGAACAGGCGGTATATTAAGACCATGTATTTCTTCAATAGGAGGTAAATTCTTAACGTCTTCAGCTTTAATACCTTTTTCTTTCATAGATTTCTTTGCCTCTCGCATATCTTCGGGACTGAGAAATAGAACACCTCTCTTCTTCAGAGTTGGTTTAAGAATAGGCTCAGTAATTGGAGCAGGGGCTGGCTCAGGAGGTGGCTCAGGAGTGCCCAATTATTTTCATTTGTCAACATATTATTCAATAGAATTTCAGCTTCATCCGGTGTTCTTTCCCTGAAAAGAGAACCAGCAGAACTATCCAGGTAATCTCTGGAAGCATCGGTTAGTCCATTATAAAAGATATCAAGTATTTCGGGTTTCTTAAGAGGATGATCAGGCAAAGCATTAAGTAACTTGAGAAGCCTCCCCCAAGCTTGTGGGAGACTCTCTTCTTTAATTTGCACGAAGTTGTATATTTCCCTCAAAGCAGCTTCTTTCTTATGAGCAGGGAAAAATTTAGCAGAGAAGTAATAAATCATATCTTGGGGACTACGCACACAACCAGGATCAAGAGAATTAAACCATATCTTAGCATCACCCTTTAATGAGAACGGAAATATTTTGAGTATATAAAAGTAACGTGATCTCTCATCATTAGTAAACAGGGCAGCTATATCATTTAACTTAGTAAGATGTGCCACAACAGTTTCAGATTCATAGCCATAAAACGGATCAGATTCAACCAAAGTAATTATATCAGGATCAACAGAGAATTCATAATCCTTATCAGGAACACAGATAGGTGAAGTAGCAAAAGCAGGGTCAGGTTTCATTTTATCTCTAAGTGATTCTTTATTCCATTTAACTAATAACCTCTTAAGCTCATATCTATCTTTGCAAGCTAAAATAGCAGCAGAAGATTCCATATCAAAAAGATAACCCTCAGGAATAATAGACATATTTTCATCATCACTATCATCATCATATTCAGATTCAATAATTTCTTTTTCTCTATCCGTAGCAATTTGTTCATCAAGAAATTCACCAAGGGGCACAGTAGTATCACGCATAGAAGCAGTTTCATCATAAGTATCATGCTTAGCAGAAGTGGCATCATCAATAACATGCGACATATCGGAACGAATAGCAGAAGCAGGTGTAGGTCTCGCAAACTTACTCATAACAGAAGGTGAATCAAGTGCAGAGCTAGATGGCAGTTCCTTACCTCCCCTCGTAGTTAAGGGATAGATCTTGGTTTTTGGATCTCTCAAGTTCTTCATAGTGTCCAGCAGATATAAATCCCAAGTGACTCAAAGAATAGAGCTATGCTCCCCGGCAACGGTGCCAGAAATTTGTCTTGATAACCCACAAGTATAGGGGATCGCAAGAGCTTTCGAGGGTAGAGTATTCAACCCAAATTTATTGATTCGACACAAGGGGAGCCAAAGAATATTCTCAAGTATTAGTAGTTGAGTTGTCAATTCAACCACACCTGGAAACTTAGTATCTGCAGCGAAGTGTTTAGTAGCAAAGTAATATGATAGTGGTGGTAGCGGCAACAAAAGTAAAGACAACAAAAGTAATGTTTTTGGTATTTTCTAGTGATTGTAACAGTAGCAGCGGGAAAGTAAATAAGCGAGAACCAGTATATGGATAACTCGTAGACACCGGATCAGTGATGGATAATTATGCGGGATGCGGTTCATCATGTAACAGTCATAACATAGGGTGACACAGAACTAGCTCTAATTCATCAATGTAATGTAGGCATGTATTCCGTATATAGTCATACGTGCTTATGGAAAAGAACTTGCATGACATCTTTTGTCCTACCCTCCCGTGGTAGCGGGGTCCTATTGGAAACTAAGGGATATTAAGGCCTCCTTTTATAGAGAACCGGAACAAAGCATTAGCACATAGTGAATACATTAACTCCTCAAACTATGGTCATCACCGGGAGTGGTCCCGATTATTGTCACTTCGGGGTTGCCGGATCATAACACATAGTAGGTGACTATAGACTTGCAAGATAGGATCAAGAACTCACATATATTCATGAAAACATAATAGGTTCAGATCTGAAATCATGTCACTCGGGCCCTAGTGACAAGCATTAAGCATAGCAAAGTCATAGCAACATTAATCTCAAAACATATTGGATACTAGGGATCAAACCCTAACAAAACTAACTCGATTACATGATAAATCTCATCCAACCCATCACCATCCAGCAAGCCTACGATGGAATTACTCACGCACGGCAGTGAGCATCATGAAATTGGTGATGGAGGATGGTTGATGATGACGACGGCGACGAATCCCCCTCTCCGGAGCCCCGAACGGACTCCAGATCAGCCCTCCCAAGAGGTTTTACGGCTTGGTGGCGACTCCATATCGTAAAACGCGATGATTTCTTCTCTCTGATTTTTTTCTCTCCGAAAGCAAATATATAGAGTTGGAGTTGGCGTCGGAGGGCATCCAGGGGGCCCACGAGGTAGGGGGGCACGCCTTAGGGAGGGCGCCCCCACCCTCGTGAACAGGGTGTGGGCCCCCTGGTCTTCATCTTTGGCGAGGATTTTTTATTATTTTTTCTAAGATGTTCCATGGAGTTTCAGGTCATTCCGAGAATATTTGTTTTCTGCACATAAAATAACACCATGGCAATTCTGCTGAAAACAGTGTCAGTCCGGGTTAGTTCCACTCAAATCATACAAGTTAGAGTCCAAAACAAGGGCAAAAGTGTTTGGAAAAGTAGATACGATGGAGACGTATCAAGGCCTAGAAAGGGGACGACGCGGAGCTGGGGAAGACGCGACAGCGGATACCCACACGGAGAGGAGTACGAGGGTTCATTGGTTCGGCTGCGGTGTGAGGCTGCCGTCGCCGCAGAATAACAGGGGGTGTGGGTGAGTGCAGGGATGGCCTGGCCAGCGGTGGGAGTAGTAGGGGGCGGTGAGGCCTCCGCGGCAGCAGAACCAGCCACGGGAGACATGAGCAGGCGGCATGACCGGCGCTGCTTAGGGTGGCTGGAGCAAGAAGACCAGAGGTTGAAGAAGCACGACGGTCGTTAGATGGACATCGTATGATTACGGCAGCTAGAATCATTTACATTGACTAAGTTGACAAATCCCTTGGTACGCATCAACTTAGTAGGCCCACAGGTCACTGCTACCTCTTGAGCACTGCGTTGGTTTTCCCCGAAGAGGAAGGGATGATGCAGCGAAGTAGCGTAAGTATTTCCCTCAGTTTTTGAGAACCAAGGTATCAATCCAGTAGGAGGCTACGCGCGAGTCCGTCGCACCTGCACAAAACAAATAAATCCTCGCAACCAACACAAATAGGTGTTGTCAATCCCTATAGGGCCACTTACGAGAGTGAGATCTGATAGATATGATAAGATAATAATTTTGGTATTTTTATGATAAAAGATGCAAAGTAAAATAAAGGCAAAGTAAATAACAAAGTAAATAACTAAGTAGTAGGAGATCAATATGATAAAGATAGACCTGGGGGCCATAGGTTTCACTAGTGGCTTCTCTCAAGAGCATAAGTATTCTACGGTGGGTGAACAAATTACTGTTGAGCAATTGACAGAATTAAGCATAGTTATGAGAATATCTAGGTATGATCATCTATATAGGCATCATGTCCGAGACAAGTAGACCGACTCCTGCCTGCATCTACTACTATTACTCCACTCATCGACCGCTATCCATCATGCATCTAGAGTATTAAGTTAAAAATAGAGTAACGCCTTAAGCAAGATGACATGATGTAGAGGGATAGACTCATGCAATATGAAGAAAACACCATCTTGTTATCCTCGATGGCAGCAATACAATACGTGCCTTGCTGCCCTTACTGTCACCGGGAAAGGACACCGCAAGATTGAACCCAAAGCTAAGCACTTCTCCCATTGCAAGAAAGATCAATCTAGTAGGCCAAACCAAACTGATAATTCAAAGAGACTTGCAAAGATAACCAATCATACATAAAAGAATTCAGAGAAGATTCAAATATTATTCATAGATGGACTTGATCATAAACCCACAATTCATCGGTCTCAACAAACACACCGCAAAAAGAAGATTACATCAAATAGTTCTCCACGAGAGAGGGGGAGAACATTGTATTGAGATCCAAAAAGAGAGAAGAAGCCATCTAGCTACTAACTATGGACCCATAGGTCTGAGGTAAACTACTCACACTTCATCGGAGAGGCTATGGTGTTGATGTAGAAGCCCTCCGTGATCGATGCCCCCTCTGGCGGAGCTCCGGAACAGGCCCCAAGATGGGATCTCGTGGATACAGAAAGTTACGGTGGTGGAATTAGGGTTTTGGCTCCGTATCTGATCGTTTGGGGGTACGTGGATATATATAGGAGAAAGGAGTACATCGGTGGAAAAATAGGGGGGCCACGAGGGTGGAGGGCGCGCCTAGGGTAGGCAGGCGCGCCCCCTTACCTCGTGGCCTCCTATTTTATTTCTTGACGTAGGGTCCAAGTCTCTCTGGTCTTATTTGTTGAGAAAATCACGTTCCTGAAGGTTTCATTCCGTTTGGACTCCGTTTGATATTCCTTTACTTCAAAACCCTAAAACAGGCAAAAAAACATCAATTCTGGGTTGGGCCTCCGGTTAATAGGTTAGTCCCAAAAATAATATAAAAGTGGATAATAAAGCCCAATAATGTCCAAAACAGTAGATAATATAGCATGGAGCAATCAAAAATTATAGATAGGTTGGAGATGTATCAAGCATCCCCAAGCTTAATTCCTGCTCGTCCTCGAGTAGGTAAATGATAAAAACAGAATTTTTGATGCGGAGTGCTACTTGGCATAATTTTAATGTAATTCTTCTTAATTGTGGTATGAATATTCAGATCCGAAAGATTCAAGACAAAAGTTCATATTGGCATAAAAATAATAATACTTCAAGCATACTAACAAAGCAGTTATGTCTTCTCAAAATAACATGGCTAAAGAAAGTTATCCCTACAAAATCATATAGTCTGGCTATGCTCTATCTTCACCACACAAAATATTTAAATCATGCACAACCCCGATGACAAGCCAAGCAATTGTTTCATACTTTTGACATTCTCAAAACTTTTCAATCTTCACGCAATACATGAGCGTGAGCCATGGATATAGCACTATAGGTGGAATAGAGTGGTGGTTGTGGAGAAGACAAAAAGGGAGAAGATTGTCTCACATCAACTAGGCGTATCAACGGGCTATGGAGATGCCCATCAATAGATATCAATGTCAGTGAGTAGGGATTGCCATGCAACGGATGCACTAGAGCTATAAGTATATGAAAGCTCAAAAGGAAACTAAGTGGGTGTGCATCCAACTTGCTTGCTCATGAAGACCTAGGGCATTTTGAGGAAGCCCATCATTGGAATATACAAGCCAAGTTCTATAATGAAAAATTCCCACTAGTATATGAAAGTGATAACATGAGAGACTCTCTACTATGAAGATCATGGTGCTACTTTGAAGCACAAGTGTTTGTCCCTTCTCTCTTTTTCTCTCATTTTTTATTTGGGCATCTTCTCTCTTTTTTCATGGCCTCTTTTTTTATTTTTTTATTTTTCCTCCGGAGTCTCATCCCGACTTGTGGGGGAATTATAGCCTCCATCATCCTTTCCTCACTGGGACAATGCTCTAATAATGATGATCATCACACTTTTATTTTTCTTACAACTCAATACTTAGAACAAAATATGACTCTATATGAATGCCTCCGGCAGTGTACCGGGATATGCAATGACTCATTAGTGACATGTATGAAAGAATTATGAATGGTGGCTTCGCCACAAATACGATGTCAACTACATGATCATGCTAAGCAATATGACAATCATGGAGTGTGTCATAATAAACGGAATGGTGGAAAGTTGCATGGCAATATATCTCGGAATGGCTATGGAAATTCCATAATAGGTAGGTATGGCGACTGTTTTGAGGAAGGTATATGGTGGGTGTATGATACCGGCGAAAGGTGCGCGGTATTAGAGTGGCTAGCAAAGGTGGAAGGGTGAGAGTGCATATAATCCATGGACTCAACACTAGTCATAAAGAACTCATTACTTACTGCAAAAATCTACAAGTTATCAAAGCAAAGTATTACGCGCATGCTCCTAGGGGGATAGATTGGTAGGAGAAGACCACCGCTCGTCCCCGACCACCACTCATAAGGAAGGCAATCAAAAAATAAATCATGCTCCGACTTCATCACATAATGGTTCACCATACATGCATGCTACGGGAATCACAAACTTCAACACAAGTATTTCTCAAATTCACAAATACTCAACTAGCACAACTTTAATATCACCATCTTTATATCTCAAAACAATTAGCAAGTATCAAACTTATCATAGTATTCAACACACTCATAAGAGAATTTTTATTCTTGAATACCTAGCTTATTAGGATTTTAAGCAAATTACCATGCTATTTAAGACTCTCAAAATAATCTAAGTGAAGCATGAGAGATCAATAGTTTCTATAAAACAAGTCCACCACCGTGCTCTAAAATATATAAGTGAAGTACTAGAGCAAAATTATATAACTCAAAAGATATAACCAAGCACATAAAGTATTCTAACAAATTCTAAATCATGTATGGCTCTCTCAAAAGGTGTGTACAGAAAGGATGATTGTGGTAAACTAACAAGAAAAGACTCAAATAATATAAGACGCTCCAAGCAAAACACATATCCTGTGGCGAATAAAAATATAGCTCCAAGTAAAGTTACTGATAGAAGTAGACGAAAGAGGGGATGCCTTCCGGGGCATCCCCAAGCTTTGGATTTTAGGTGTCCTTAGATTATCTTGGGGGTGCCATGGGAATCCCCAAGCTTAGGCTCTTGTCACTCCTTGTTCCATAATCCATCAAATCTTACCCAAAACTTGAAAACTTCACAACACAAAACTTAAAGTAGAAAATCTTGTGAGCTCCGTTAGCGAAAGAAAATAAAAGATCACTTCAAGGTACTGTAATGAACTCATTCTTTAATTATATTGGCGTTATACCTACTTTATTCCAACTTCTATATGGTTTATAAACTATTTTACTAGCCATAGATTCATCAAAATAAGCAAACAACACACGAAAAACAGAATCTGTCAAAAACAGAACAATCTGTAGTAATCTGTAGCTAGCGCAAGATCTGGAAGCCCAAAAATTCTAAAATAAATTGCTGGACGTGAGGAATTAATCTATTAATCATATTAAAAAATAATTAATTAAATATCACTTTCCAAATAAAAATGGCAGCAGTTCTCGTGAGCGCTAAAGTTTCTGTTTTTTACAGCAAGTTCAACAAGACTTTCCCCAAGTCTTCCCAACGGTTCTACTTGGCACAAACACTAATTAAACACAAAAAACATAACCAAAACAAAGGCTAGATAAATTATTTATTACTAAACAGGAGCAAAAAGCAAGGAATAAAAATAAAATTGGGTTGCCTCCCAACAAACGCTATCGTTTAACGCCCCTAGCTAGGCATTACAAGCAAGAATAGATCTAGGTATTGCCATCTTTGGTAGGCAATTCTTCAATAAGGCATCTACCATCTTTAGAAATTTCTTTCTTTTTATTAATTATCAAACTTTCAGGCACAAGATCGAAAAATTCATTTGTAACAAATGGTTCCTTAATGATAGCAAAAAGATTGGGATGAATACTTATAGATTTGAGACCGCATCCTTACTAGAGGATTCACCCTTATTTTTAGGAACGTACATAAGCTTGGCAACTTTAGTGGAAGGACTTGGAGTGTTCTTTACGGGAGAAAAATCGGTTCCCAAGTAAGTAATAATATTCTCAAGTTTATCGATCCTAATGGAATCGTGATTTATTTTCTCATTAACTATGGGTTCCTTTTCTTTAATATATTTCAAAGTAACTCCTACTTTAGATCCATATTGAGAGATTCGGATGTGGATCTTTTTATCCATATTTTCAATTAATTCTACGGTAGCAACCTTATTTTCAATAATTTCAAGCCTTTGCATTACATGCTCCAAAGTTAATATAGTTCCATTAACCAAGAGAGGGGGTGAGTCAAATAAATCTAACATAGCATTATAAGAACCAAAAGTATGGCTACCTAAAAAATTCCCTCCGGTAATAGTATCAAAAACATAACGGTGCCAAGGAATAATGCCTACATAAAAATTGCGAAGGAGAACGGAAGTAGATTGCTTCCTAGTAGATCTATTTTGAGCATTACAAATTCTATACCAAACATATTTTAGATTTTCTCCCTCCTTTTGCTTAAAATTTAGAATTTCATTCTCAGGAGATAACGGAGAAGATAAGGGACTAGCCATAACGACAAGCAAACAAACTAACACACAAGCAAACAAAAAGTAAGCGGGCAAAAAGGGGAAAATAGAGAGGGAGGATAGAGAGAGAGGGCGAATAAAACGGCAAGGGTGAAGTGGGGGGAGAGGAAAACGAGAGGCAAATGGCAAATAATGTAATGCGGGAGATAAGGGTATGTGATGGGTACTTGGTATGTTGACTTTTGCATAGACCTGCCCGGCAACGGCGCCAGAAATCCTTCTTGCTACCTCTTAAGCACTGCGTTGGTTTCCCCGAAGAGGAAGGGATGATGCAACAAAGTAGCGTAAGTATTTCCCTCAGTTTTTGAGAACCAAGGTATCAATCCAGTAGGAGGCTACGCGCGAGTCCCTCGCACCTGCACAAAACAAATAAATCCTCGCAACCAACGCAGATAGGGGTTGTCAATCCCTATAGGGCCACTTACGAGAGTGAGATCTGATAGATATGATAAGATAATAATTTTGGTATTTTTATGATAAAAGATGCAAAGTAAAATAAAGGCAAAGTAAATAACAAGTAAATAACTAAGTAGTAGGAGATCAATATGATAAAGATAGACTCGGGGGCCATAGGTTGCACTAGTGGCTTCTCTCGAGAGCATAAGTATTCTACGGTGGGTGAACAAATTACTGTTGAGCAATTGACAGAATTGAGCATAGTTATGAGAATATCTATGTATGATCATGTATATAGGCATCACGTCCGAGACAAGTAGACCGACTCCTGCCTGCATCTACTACTATTACTCCACTCATCGACCGCTATCCAGCATGCATCTAGAGTATTAAGTTAAAAACAAAGTAACGCCTTAATCAAGATGACATGATGTAGAGGGATAGACTCATGCAATATGAAGAAAACCCCATCTTGTTATCCTCGATGGCAACAATACAATACATGCCTTGCTGCCCTTACTGTCACCGGGAAAGGACACCGCAAGATTGAACCCAAAGCTAAGCACTTCTCCCATTGCAAGAAAGATCAATCTAGTAGGCCAAACCAAATTGATAATTCGAAGAGACTTGCAAAGATAACCAATCATACATAAAAGAATTCAGAGAAGATTCAAATATTATTCATAGATAGAATTGATCATAAACCCACAATTCATCGGTCTCAACAAACACACCGCAAAAATAAGATGACATCGAATAGTTCTCGACAAGAGAGGGGGAGAACATTGTATTGAGATCCAAAAAGAGAGAAGAAGCCATCTAGATACTAACTATGGACCCGTAGGTCTGAGGTAAACTACTCACACTTCATCGGAGAGGCTATGGTGTTGATGTAGAAGCCCTCCGTGATCGATGCCCCCTCCGGCGAAGCTCCGAAACAGGCCCCAAGATGGGATCTCATGGATATAGAAAGTTACGGCGGTGGAATTAGGGTTTTGGCTCCGTATCTGATCGTTTGGGGGTACGTGGATATATATAGGAGGAAGGAGTACGTCGGTGGAGCAACAGGGGGGCCACGAGGGTGGAGGGTGCGCCAAGGGTAGGCAGGCGCGCCCCCTACCTCGTGGCCTCCTGTTTTATTTCTTGACGTAGGGTCCAAGTCTCTCTGGTCTTATTCATTAAGAAAATCACGTTCCCGAAGGTTTCATTCCATTTGGACTCCGTTTGATATTCCTTTTCTTCGAAACCCTAAAATAGGAAAAAACAACAATTCTGGGCTGGGCCTCCGGTTAATAGGTTAGTCCCAAAAATAATATAAAAGTGGATAATAAAGCCCAATAATGTCCAAAACAGTAGATAATATAGCATGGAGCATTCAAAAATTATAGATACGTTGGAGACGTATCAGTCAGCTTCCGAAACGGTGCACCCCAAATGTCAGGGGGAGGAATCATTTTTGGGCGGGTGAAGCTAGAATATCCGAGATCGAAGAAGAAGCACGACATCCGTTGAATGGACATCCAATGGCCACTGCCGTTAGAACCATGTGTTGACTATAAGTTGACAAAGCCTTGCATATGCGTCCACTCTTTTTTTAGGGGATGCGTCAACTTAGTAAGGCCACAAGTGTGTGGCAGAGAACTTATAGCCCATTTGAGATTTGTAAGAATGTGCAGCTAATTTTTGAATTCTAATGGAATTTACTACAGCCCATTACATTTTGTTAAAAGTACACCCATTTCAACCAACCATTCAAAACAGAATTCAATAAAATTTCCCACATTTTGATGGGATCCAAAATATTTTTTCCCCGAAATTTCTAGTTAGATTAAATACAATTTCAATATAAATTTATATTATGTAAAAATCCAATGAAACATTGCGGTCGCAACAATTAATGAAATTAAAATTTTCAATATCTAAAAATAATATTTTATAAAGTAATTACGTGTTTGGTGCATTTTTTATAGTTACTGCCCAGTTTTTGTAATTACATCCCATTTATTATTTCTTAAAGCCCATTTTCTTGTTAAGCCTAATGCATCCCTCCTAGGAAATATTTGCAACCCAGCGGGGCGGAGAATAACAACTTGACCTTGCCTGGGTATTCCTAAAAAAAGTATAGCTGGGCTAGCCATTTTCAGCTTGAAAAACATTAATATCTGGGCTGGATATCTGGCCTGGGCTAGACGGGCCACAACCCACCCATTTAATACCTGCAGTTTCGTTTTCGTTGTTGTTCAAAGGAGAAAAATAAATATCTGGGCTAAACATCACTGAAGAAAAACTCTGCAGTGCTCACACCTCAAAAACACAAATACAGCTCGAGCTGCTTGGTCCCAGCTGTCGGCCGCTTCTTGTGCAATTCTCTCGTTTATTGACTACATAGGTTGACAATGGTGTGGGACTGTGATGTCAGGAAACCAGGAGGAAGCAAAAAATATTATAGTTTTATATACTAATAAGGAGTCACTTGCGTATGTGCGACTATGGCCATGTCAGGACCCCGATTCCAAGTCACATCGATCCAACCGGTAACACTTCATATCACTTTGCGGCCTCATGCACGGTATTCCCATGGTGTCGCCTTACCATGGCCCGGGACCGTTTGCGCCTTTTGGCTCACATATATGATAGTGTCGCTAGCATCCATATGACAGGGAACCCGGGCCGACATGGCTAGTCGTGAACCCAAAGCGGCACCAACCTATGGGGACATGCATACATGAATCACATCGAGCATGTCGGTTAGCAGCGTGTGAATCCGGGCTGTAGCACTGGGCTAACAGGACTCCGGGAACCCGGGCTGTAGCAGGCTAGGCAGGACTCCGGATGTCACCGCGTGACATTTCCCCGAGGGGACAGACACAAGAACCAAGTGAAACACATGCCGGCCAGTCAAGTGTCCTGAGCAGTAGTGCTGGGCTAGCAGGACTCCGGTGAACCGGGCTGTAGCGGACTACTATGGCTCATGGAAGCACTAGACTACATTTCCCCATAAGAGAGGCTGCCAAGGATAAACAACTAGATTGTTGGATCCCACACATACCAAGCATTTCAAGCATACACACAATATGCTCGATATGTGTAAATACAACATGGCATCACAACATAACTCTACGACTCAAATATTTATTCATTAGGCTCCGAGGAGCGAGATATTACAAACATGGGTCTCATGACCCAACAATCATAGCATACAAATCAAAGCACATGCGGAAGCTTAACATGTCTGAGTACAGACATCTACAAATGAAAAAGGTTGAGAAGCCTGACTATCTACCAGATCCTGCCGAGGGCACAAGATCGTAGCTGAGGTATAAGGCTAAACGTCGAAGTCCATGCGAAACTACTAGCGAGATTGAAGTCTCTCTGCAAAACATAAATTAAGCAAACGTGAGTACAAAAGTACTCAGCAGGACTTACATCAGAACTAGCTACATATGCATCGGTATCAACAGGGGGGTGGTGGGGTTTAACTGCAGCAAGCCAGCGTTGACTCGGTGGCTATCTTAAACTACGACTGCAAGTAACTCTTTTGAGGTGGCGCACATGAGTCCACATATTCACCTTATCAATACACCACTATGGATCCACTCCCGTCTCCCTACAAGAACGCCATCCATAGGACTCACGCTTATCTTGCGCATTTTAGAGTATCCACTTTCACTTGTCTATGAATTGTATAGGCAACCAAGTAGTCCTTTACCGCGGATGCGGCTATTCAAATAGTTTTATACCCTGCAGGGGTGTACTTCGTCACACATGTTTCCACTACTTAGCGTCTGCACACGACATGTGCTCGGCAAACTTCAAGCGAAAGCCGACGTGGGTGTAGACCACGACCTGACTAACCACACAAGTCTCTAGTCCAGGTTTATCGCCTATTCAGGTTCCATCCGCAAGGAGATCCGGCCGGGGTGTCCTCAATGGCCCCAAATGATGTGTATAGGGTCCCGAGATGCCAAACGGGCGCCCGGCATACTCGGCCACAGTGTATCTACCGCATCATAGCCCACCCCTAGGGTCAGCGCTACGCGCGGCCGCCAACACATATCCTATAAACACCAGAAACTAGTTGCAACTCCTGGACAGAGGACGAGAGGGGTCAGTAAGTCGAGCGGGGTCATATTTCAGGGCCCAATGTGTGGTAGTAGCTGTTTCATGGATCACAAACACAGAACTTAGTTCCTGAGAACGGTTTCAATGGGACAACCCACCATGTACTCCTACATGGCCTCTCACTGCTACCTTTACCAAAACGTGTTCACACACTTAGCTCACACACAGTAGGACATGTCCACAACTTTCCAATTCATCCCCGATGAATCAGACCTGACACAACTCTAAGCAGTAGCAGGCATGACAAGCAAACATGAATGAGTAGGCACATCAGGGCTCAAACAACTCCTATTCATGCTAGTGGGTTTCATCTATTTACTGTGGCAATGACATGTCATGCAAAGGAAAGGGGCTCAACTACCACAGCCTATAATAGTTGAATCGTTCTTGTCCTAATGCAGTAAAAGAGAGCAGGAGCGAGAGAGTGGGTTTGTATCGGAATGAACAAGGGGGTTTTGCTTGCCTGGCACTTCTGAAGATAATATAGTTCTTCATCGGTGTCATCGATCACGTCGTCGGAAACATCGTCGTCTGAGAGGGGACGGTTACCGGCAAACAGAGAAGGACACAATCAATGCAATGCAACAATATGATGCATGAATGTGACATGGCAATATGCTGTTGATTGGCCTAATGCAACTAGCAACAAGTTAAATGGAGTTGGTTTGTACATTAGGTTCAAATTCAAACTCCATATGTGCTTTCTTAAATGCCATTCAATTAGTTTGTCCTAAACAACAAAGTTAACTTGCTCAAATATGCATGAAAATGCCATAAACAGATTCCTTGAATTTTTCTGATAATTTTTCATATATAACTTATTTAATTTGGAGTTACGATTGAATTTCTATGATTTTTAGAAGTTTATACTATTTTTCTGGAATTTTCTGAAAAAGAATAAATCTAGAAAATAATTAACCGCGTCACTGTGACATCAGCGGTCAACGGGGCCGGCCAGAGTCAAACCTGACACATGGGACCCACTGGTCAGTGACTCAAGGCCAGTTAGTGTCGCTGACAGGTGGCCCTGGTCAACTGCCATGTCAGCCGGTCAACCCTGACGCATGGGTCCCGCTGGGTTAATCTAAACTAAACAAGAAATAAAACCCGGGGTTAATTAGGGTGTGGGGCCCACGTGTCAATGGCTGTGTGGTTGGTTAGCAGGGTTATTAGCAGGTGGTTAGGTGCTAATGACGGCGCCGCGTCGGCGTTGCCGGAGTTCAATGCCGGCGACCTGTAACCGCGGTGGTGTCTGCTCAGGAGGCCGTGGGAGGACCACCCGAGCTCACCAGGTGGGAGAGCGCACTCGCGCGCATCCACTAAAAGTGGTAGAAGGGCGCGGGGTAGCCGGAAACGATGCCGGCGACGACCTCGCGCGGCGGCGCACACACGGGCTCAATGGGGAGGAGGCTACAGAGCACGGGTGAGCAAGCTGAAGCTTCCTACGGCCATCTGGGAGCGCAAGGAGGACGGTAGCGTCCTCAGGCCCTACTGGTTCGAGCTCAGGCTATGACAGCGACAAGGCCGTGTGACAGAGAGCTTCGGCTCGTGCGGGCAAGGAAGATAGAGGGCACGAGAGAGCAGGAGAGATGGGGGATTCGATGCGTCAGCTCACAGCGGTTTGGAAGAAGCAGACGGCGAGCTCGGGGACGCGGAGACGGCAAAGAATCATCGGCGAAGATCCATGGCGGCCGAGGAGGAAGACGAGGACGCTAGCGATGAAGCAGAGCCCTCTGGCTCCTTTCCTTCGGCTTGGGGGCGTGGTGATCGATGGCGGAGCTTCTGGTCATGGTCACGGGGCGAGGGGCGGCCGGTGGATGTGGTGGCAGCGAGCAGCGGCAACGGTGGCGTTCGGTCGCGGGAGAGAAAGGGCGGCAGAGGAAGGGATGAGCACGAGAGGGAGTGAGAGGGGCCTGGGGGGTGTGTGGCGTCTCCAGGGAGCCGCGGGAGGAAGCGGGAAGGCAGGAGGTGGCCTAGGCGCGTGCTCGCGTGCGCTGGCCACGCGCTCGTCCTCCTGGCACGGTGGAGAAGACGACAAGGGCTGCGCTACTAGGCTGGGCTGCCAGCTACAGTGCTGGACCAGGTAGGCCGGCCCAGGTAATTCCTCTGCCTCTTTTTTTAAATTGTTACTATTTTCTATTTTTGTTCTGTTCGTTTTGATTTAGTAGGAGTACTAAATAAATTTATTTGCTTCTGTAAATTATTGTATGGACTAGAGATATTATTCAAGAGCCCCACAATAATTTCCAGAATTATTGGGCATGTATTTCTTTTATAACAGAAATAAAGCCAATTCAAATACATTATGATTTAATTCAAATGCCCAAAATAAATATTTCTGTGACTCCAAAAATATTGGTTTGAATTTTACCTCTTACCAATATTTTCACAGGATAACAGAAACATTTCCTTGGACTCATTTGATGAGAATTAAATGTTGATTATTTTTGAACTGGTTTCTGAGGGTTTCAACAAACCTCAATTCAACTTTCAGAAATTTTAGACATGATGCATGAGTGCAGATGCAACTATTTCACTCAGGTACTCTAGGGCTGTGACAACTCACCCCTACTAAATTAGAATCTCGTCTCGAGATTCAGGTCGTGAGGTAAGAAGACAGAGGGGGCACCAACTAACACAATCTTCTTGATCCAACTGCTCTTCTCGAAGATGTTGATTCCATAACGGGGCACCTTAGGAAAGGTGACTCGTAGAATTATTCCCTAAGTGGCAAAAAGAATTACTTTTGATTTAGAAATCATTGAGACTCTTTATACCAGCCTAAGGCAATCACAATCGATCATTTGAAGGAGTTCGAAGGAATGGCATACCCGGACTAGAATGGACGATGTGGACTACCTTGTTGAAGGTAACGCAATGGATGACTTTTGCTTAACACCGGAAATGGAGGGGACCCATGACAGGACCACTTTTGAAGATGATCCTGGATAGCAACTACCGAGAAGGACATCCCATGGAAAATTGACATGATGGGGTGCAAGCTAGGAACAAAATGCAAATGTTGGGAATGTTCCAACCATCATATCTGCCTGAGATTCGAATCTGGTTAGAAGCAGGATACTTCAGACTCACATGTCTGAAAAGGAAAGTTGCAACACAAATCGACGAGGTAACGTTGCGAGACTCTCGGGAGAAGAACTACGATAGCAAGCTCCAAAACATGAGCGGGTTCTGCTACACTCCTGTGAACACACTGTCCTAGACAAGCATGACCACATGGCAGTCTTATAATAAAACACTACCGAGTTCTGGTTGGGAACCAACATCGAGGATAACGAAATCCTGTACAAATCCATCTGGTACCTTCAGGACTAGCACTTAGAACTTATTATCCTTGAACAAGTCAATCAGTGGCTTGGCGTGCTAGGAAATACATTTGGAATGGAGGTAGCTAATATCACAAACCTATGTATACTTCGCACATGCATGACTGACTTGGGATGAGTGCAGATGCAACTATTTCACTCAGGTACTCTAGGGCTGTGACAGGCCATGGTGGGTCCCCGCTGCCATCCTCTCCAAATAAAGTCATCTCCTCATTCTCATGTCCATTGACCATGTTGACAACGCGAGACGGTGGCGCCACAACAAGCACAACAACTCGAAGGATGACGGAGAGGGCCTCGCGGGCCCTACAGATGGTCTGATACAGCGCCCACTGCTCATTCGGGAAGCCAGGATCATAGGGCCACATGTCTGTGACGGCATTGTCGTTCGCTTGTTCACCGGTGCTCGTTGAGGAGATGGAGGTTGCAACATAGGTCCTCCTGCGCTGGTAGCTCTTCCGCCATTAGGGCGTCGAAGTGCGGTCGCACCTGCTCTATGGTGAACATGGCATGAACCGGCTTGGATAGTGGCATCGGCTTCTGGTCGGAAGCTATGTCCATTGTTTGATTGTCATCGCTCAGCTCGGCGAGCTAGCTGGCGAGCCAGCATGTCCGGCTGCTGGACTGACCCGCTGCCAAGCATGAGTCGACTGCCCTGGCCCACCGGGATTTTTTTAAAACATAGACGAGTACTGGACTGCAGCTAAGCCCCCGAGTGGGAGGATTGCTTGCCACTCGGTAGGATTTTTTTAACTTAGGCGAAACGGATTCACAGCTAAGACCCCGAGTGAGAGACCTGCTCATCACTCGGTATGATTTTCTTTTTTGGAACTTAGGCGAAGCGGATTCGCAGCTAAGGCACCCACTAGGGGATTTAGAATACTTAAAAAAGGAATAACAATCATCTAGGAGACTGTGAAACTGTGTCTTTGATAATCAAACTAGAATGTATTTCTTATTACATCTCAACAATCTGAATGTGTAAGTATAAAAGGGGCGGAGCAGCTCCGCATTCCAAGCGCGTGGCTCGTCTTTATTGTGCTCCACATTGTAGAGGTGATAAGCCCCATTGTGAAGCACTTTGGTGATGATGAAGGGGCCTTCCCAAGCAGGACGAGCTTGTGTGGTTTCTGCTGATCCACTCGAAGAACCAGGTCTCCCTCTTGAAATGCTCGATCTCTCATGTTTTAGGCGTGGAATCAACGCAGGTCTTGCTGATAGATGGTCGACTGGATCAGCGCCATCTCTCTTTCTTCTTCCAGAAGGTCAACAGCATCCTGACGGGCTTGCTCTACTTCGGCTTCTGAGAAGAATTCTACTCGCGAGGCATTATGAAGCAAGTCACTCGGAAGCACAGCTTCAGCCCCATAGACTAGGAAGAATGGAGTTTGGCCAGTCGACCGATTAGCAGTTGTCCTCAACCCCCAAAGTACTGATGGAAGTTCATCAACCCAGGCGCCCACTGCATGCTTGAGGTCACGCATCAATCGGGGTTTCAGTCCTTTGAGAATCAATCCATTTGCTCTTCCAGCTTGTCCATTCGACTGGGGATGGGCGACTGAAGCATAGTTGACCCGAGTGCCTTGGGAAGCGCAAAAGGCTCTGAACTCATCAGAATCGAAGTTCGACCCATTATCTGTGATGATGTTGTGTGGGACACCATATCTGAATGTTAACTCTCTGATGAAGCTGACAACAGTACTTGCTTCGAGGTTTTTGATAGGCTTGGCTTCAATCCATTTGGTGAAATTGTCGACTGCTATCTGCACATGGGTGAAGCCACTTTGCCAGTCCTCACAGGTCCAACCATATCTAATCCCCAAACATCAAAGGGCCAGACGAGTGGAATGGTCTTTAGGGCCGATGCAGGCTTGTGAGACATGTTGGAGTAGAACTGGCAACCTTCACATCTGTCGACTATGTCTTTTGCCATTTCATTTGCTCGTGGCCAGTAAAATCCCGCTTGGTATGCTTTAGCCACAATGGTCCGAGAGGATACATGGTGACCACAGGTCCCCGAGTGGATGTCGTTGAGGATCACCCGACCTTCTTCCGGTGTTATGCACTTCTGAGCAACTCCAGTAACACTTTCTCTGTAAAGTTGTCCACCCATTACTGTGAAAGCTTTAGATAGACGGACAATCTGATGGGCCTCTTCTTCATCCTCCGGGAGCTCTTTCCTGAGAATATATGCGATGTACGACACTGTCCAATCGGGTATGTGAAAGTGCAACTATCCCTAGGTGGTTTTGGTAATTCCTAACAACATATAGCTCATTGAGCTAATGCTATTTCAAGATTAATATCTCAGGAAAGCTCAATGATTGGCATGGCATGGATGAGAAAAGTGGACCCCTCAAAATGCTAAGGACAAAGGATTGGCTCAAGCTCATACCTCAAGACTCTACATTTTCTATTTTAGTGATCCAAGATCACATTGAGTCTATAGGAAAAGCCAATACTATCAAGGAGGGATGAGGTGTTGCTTAATGAGGCTCTTGCTCAAAATGCTTAGTGATATGCTACAAAACCCTCAACTACTTTCTCACATCCACATATGACCTAAACCAAAAGTCAAACTCGGCCCCACTGATTCTATGTATCCGGCGCCACCGGGTTTCAAATGTCATAGCCACTGCCACAAATCCTAGGCAAATCGGTCTCACTGATAGGGATCTCGGTCTCACCGAGATTGGATTGTAATCTCTCTGTTTCCCTTTGTAACATTTCGGTCCCACCGAGATGAGCAATCGGTCCCACTGAGATTGCAATATAAACTCTCTGTTTTCCCTTCGTAACATTTCGGTCTCACCGAAATGAGCGATAGGTCCCACCGAGTTTACCTGACCAACTCTCTGGTTAGCTTATTACCAAAATCGGTCTCACCGAGTTTGTGTAATCGGTCTCACCAAGATTACGTTATGCCCTAACCCTAATCATATCGATCCTACCGAGTTGCATGTCGGTCCCACCGAAAACCCTAACGGTCACTAGCTTTGCTGAATTGGTCTGACCGAGTTTAACTATTCGGTCCCACCGAGATTGGCAAGTTGTGTGTAATGGTTAGATTTTGTGTGGAGGCTATATATACCCCTCCACCACCTCTTCATTCGTGGAGAGAGCCATCAGAACAAACCTACACTTCCAACTTACTTTTTCTGAGAGAGAACCACCTACACTTGTGTTGAGGCCAAGATATTCCATTCCTACCATATGAATCATGATCTCTAGCCTTCCCAAGTTGCTTTCCACTCAAATCCTCTTTCCACAAAATTCATATCCTGTGAGAGAGAGTTGAGTGTTGGGGAGACTATCATTTGAAGCACAAGAGGAAGGAGTTCATCATCAACACACCATTTGTTACTTCTTGGAGAGTGGTGTCTCCTAGATTGGCTAGGTGTCACTTGGGAGCCTCCGACAAGATTGTGGAGTTGAACCAAGGAGTTTGTAAGGGCAAGGAGATCGCCTACTTCGTGAAGATCTACCGCTAGTGAGGTAAGTCCTTCGTGGGCGACGTCCATGGTGGGATAGATAAGGTTGCTTCTTCGTGGACCCTTCGTGGCTGGAACCCTTCGTGGACTCGCGCAACCATTACCCTTCGTGGGTTGAAGTCTCCATCAACGTGGATATACGATAGCACCACCTATCGGAACCTGCTACCTCTTGAGCTTGCGTTGGATTTCCCCGAAGAGGAAAGGATGATGCAGCAGAGTAGCGTAAGTATTTCCCTCAGTTTTTGAGAACCAAGGTGTCAATCCAGTAGGAGGCCATGCTCAAGTCCCTCGTACCTGCACAAAATGATAGCTACTCGCAACCTACGCGATTAGGGGTTGTCAATCCCTTCACGGTCACTTACGAGAGTGAGATCTGATAGATATAATATTTTTGGTATTTTTGGTATAGAGATGCAAAGTGAAAAGTAAAATGCAAAGTAAAAAGCAAAACAAGATTAAAGTGATGGAGATTGATATGATGAGAATAGACCCGGGGGCCATAGGTTTCACTAGTGGCTTCTCTCAAGAGCATAAGTATTCTACGGTGGGTGAACAAATTACTGTTGAGCAATTGACAGAATTGAGCATAGTTATGAGAATATCTAGGCATGATCATGTATATAGGCATCATGTCCGTGACAAGTAGACCGAAACGATTCTGCATCTACTACTATTACTCCACTCATCGACCGCTATCCAGCATGCATCTAGAGTATTAAGTTAAAAACAGAGTAACGCCTTAAGCAAGATGACATGATGTAGAGAGATAAATTCATGCAATATGAAATAAACCCCATCTTGTTATCCTCAATGGCAACGATGCAATACGTGCCTTGCTGCCCCTTCTGTCACTGGGAAAGGACACCGCAAGATCGAACCCAAAGCTAAGCACTTCTCCCATGGCAAGAACTACCAATCTAGTTGGCCAAACCAAACGGATAATTCGAAGAGACTTGCAAAGATAACCAATCATACATAAAAGAATTCAGAGAAGATTCAAATATTATTCATAGATAGACTTGATCATAAACCCACAATTCATCGGTCTCAACAAACACACCGCAAAAAGAAGATTACATCGAATAGATCTCTGCAAGAGAGGGGGAGAACTTTGTATTGAGATCCAAAAAGAGAGAATAAGCCATCTAGCTACTAACAATGGACCCAAAGGTCTGAGGTAAACTACTCACACTTCATCGGAGAGGCTATGATGATTTAGAAGCCCTCCGTGATGACGGCCCTCTCCGTCAGAGCTCTGAAACAGGCCCCAAGATGGGATCTCGTGGATACAGAAAGTTGCGGCGGTGGAATTAGGTTTTTGGCTCCTGTTCTGATTGTTTGAGGGTACGTAGGTATATATAGGAGGAAGGAGTACATCGGTGGAGCACTGAGGGGCCCACGAGGCAGGGGGCGCGCCCTAGGGGGGTGCCCCCCACCCTCGTGACCGCCTCTTTGACTCCTTGGAGTAGGGTCCAAGTCTCCTGGATCACGTTCGGTGAGAAAATCACGTTCCCGAAGGTTTTATTCCATTTGGACTCCGTTTGATATTATGTTTCTCCGAAATACTGAAATAGGCAAAAAAAACAGCAATTCTGGGCTGGGCCTCCGGTTAATATGTTAGTCCCAAAAATAATATAAAAGTGGAAAATAAAGCCCAATATAGTCCAATACAGTAGATAATATAGCATGGAGCAATCAAAAATTATAGATACGTTGGAGACGTATCAGGCATCCCCAAGCTTAATTCTTGCTCGTCCTCGAGTAGGTAATTGATAAAAAGAGAATTTTTGATGCGGAGTGCTACTTGGCATAATTTCAATGCAAATCTTCTTAATTGTGATATGAATATTCAGATTCGAAAGATTCAAGACAAAAGTTTATATTGACATAAAAATAATAATACTTCAAGCATACTAACAAAGCAATTATGTCTTCTCGAAATAACATGGCCAAAGAAAGTTATCCCTACAAAATCATATAGCCTGGCTATGCTCTATCTTCACCACACAAAGTATTTAAATCATGCACAACCCCGATGAAGCCAAGAAATTGTTTCATACTCTAACTTTTTCAAAACTTTTTCAATCTTCACGCAATACATGAGCGTGAGCCGTGGATATAGCACTATAGGTAGGATAGAATGGTGGTTGTGGAGAAAATAAAAAGGAGAAGATAGTCTCACATCAACTAGGCGTATCAACGGGCTATGGAGATGCCCATCAATAGATATCAATGTGAGTGAGTAGGGATTGCCATGCAACGGATGCACTGGAGCTATAAGTATATGAAAGCTCATCAAAAGAAACTAAGTGGGTGTGCATCCAACTTGCTTGCTCACGAAGACCTAGGGCATTTTGAGGAAGCCCATCATTGGAATATACAAGCCAAGTTCTATAATGTAAAATTCCCACTAGTATATGAAAGTGATAACATGAGAGACTCTCTACTATGAAGATCATGGTGCTACTTTGAAGCACAAGTGTGGTAAAAGGATAGTAACATTGTCCCTTCTCTCTTTTTCTCTCATTTTTTTATTTAGGCCTTTTCTCTTTTTTATGGCCTCTTTTCTTTCTCTTTTTTTGGGCTTCTTTGGCCTCTTTTATTTATTTTTCATCCGGAGTCTCATCCCGACTTGTGGGGAAATCATAGTCTCCATCATCCTTTCCTCATTGGGACAATGCTCTAATAATGATGATCATCACACTTTTATTTTTCTTAAAACTCAACAATTACAACTTGATACTTAGAACAAAATATGACTCTATATGAATGCCTCCGGCGGTGTACCAGGATATGCAATATGACAATGATGGAATGTGTCATAATAAACGGAACGGTGGAAAGCTGCATGGCAATATATCTCAGAATGGCTATGGATATGTCATAATAGGTAGGTATGGTGGATGTTTTGAGGAAGGTATATGGTGGGTGTATGATACCGGCGAAAGGTGCGCGGTATTAGAGAGGCTAGCAAAGGTGGAAGGGTGAGAGTGTGTATAATCCATGGACTCAACATTAGTGCAAAAATCTAGAAGTTATCAAAACAAAGTATTAAGCGCATGCTCCTAGGGGGATAGATTGGTAGGAAAAGACCATCGCTCGTCCCCGACCGCCACTCATAAGGAAGACAATCAATAAATAAATCATTCTCCGACTTCATCACATAACGGTTCACCATACGTGCATGCTACGGGAATCACAAACTTTAACACAAGTATTCTTTAAATTAACAACTACTCAACTAGCATGACTCTAATATTATCACCTCCATATCTCAAAACAATTATCAAGTATCAAACTTTTCTTAGTATTCAACACACTCAAAAGAAAGTTTCACAAATCTTGAATACCAAGCATATTATTATTAAGCAAATTACCATGCTATTAAGAGACTCTCAAAATAATTTAAGTGAAGCATGAGAGATCAATAGTTTCTTTAAAACAAATCCACCACCGTGCTCTAAAAGATCTAAGTGAAGCACATAGAGCAAAATTATAACGCTCAAAAGATATAAGTGAAGCTCATAGAGCAAAATTACATAGCTCAAAAAAATATAAGTGAAGCACATAGAGTATTCTATCAAATTTTAATTCATGTATGGCTCTCTAAAAAGGTGTGTACAGCAAGGATGATTGTGGCATACTAAAACACAAAGACAAAAATAATACAAGACGCTCCAAGCAAAACACATATCATGTTGGTGAATAAAAATATAGCTCCAAGTAAATTACCGATGGAAGTGGACGAAAGAGGGGATGCCTTCCGGGGCATCCCCAAGCTTTGAATTTTTGGTGTCCTGGATTATCTTGGGGGTGCCATGGGCATCTCCAAGCTTAGGCTCTTGCCACTCCTTGTTCCATAATCCATCAAAAGAATTCACCCAAAACTTGAAAACTTCACAACACAAAACTTAAAGTAGAAAACTCGTGAGCTCCGTTAGGGAAAGAAAACAAAAGACCACTTCAAGGTACTGTAATGAACTCATTATTTATTTATATTGGTGTTAAACCTACTTTATTCCAACTTATCTATGGATTATAAACTATTTTACTAACCATAGATTCATCAAAATAAGCAAACAACACACAAAAAACAGAATCTGTCAAAAACAGAACAGTCTGTAGTAATCTGTAGCTAGCTCAAGATCTGCAACCCCAAGAATTCTAAAATAAATTTCTGTACGTGAGGAATTTATCTATTAATCATCTTCAAAAAGAATTAACTAAATAGCACTCTTCAAATAAAAATGACAGCAGTTCTCGTGACCGCTAAAGTTTCTGTTTTTTACAGCAAGTTCAACAAGACTTTCCCCAAGTCTTCCCAACGGTTCTACTTGGCACAAACGCTAATTAAACACAAAAAAACACAACAAAAGCAGAGGCTAAATAATTTATTTATTACTAAACAGGAGCAAAAGTCGAGGAATAAAAATAAAATTCGGTCGCCCCCCAACAAGCGTTATCGTTTAACGCCCCTAGCTAGGCATAAAAGCGAGGATAGATCTAGGTTGTGCCGTAGTAATAAGATAGATCGGTGAAACTCATTTCATATTCTCTACGTTCGGCAGCAAGTTTTCTTTGAGGCAAGCAAAAGTAATCAAAAGGGCTATATTTTATAGGACAGAGGTCCCCAAGATCAATTTTAGGAGGTATAGGTTCCTCTTTCGGCCCTTCGTATTGCACAACCAATTCATCGTTATAAGCATTCTTTTGACAAAACCTTGTGAGCCTAAACTCAAGAGAGCATCCTAGCTCATTGTTTCAAATAGCCAAATCATTATTAAGTTCAGAGATTCTATAAATTAAAATATTGATTGGAACCTTTTTTCTAAGGTTTTCATTAAAAGCAACATAGTCAAGAGATTGAAAGCGCATAATTTCTTCTTGATCGAAGAGGATAGATTCTATGGGAGGACGACCAGCGTCCACCCTATAGTGCGCAAAGATTTCTTTGGCTTCTTTTATTATAAATCTGAATTCATGAGACAAAAAGATAGTAGCAGCACACTTAACAGAGGAATGCTCGATATTAGAAAATTCTAGGAAAACTCTCTGTATAGATGGGTGCATATGCATAAATTGCCTTTCAAGTTCAACGATAAGCATGGCAATAGCGTCCGCAATACTACTAGTTCTATGGAGAATAGAACCGCCCATAGAGGGCAAAGCACCGTCACAAGTAAAGAAATCTTGAATAACTCCTTTTCCAATAATATTACCACTACTGATTCGAAATCTTTTTGTATGGTAGGTAGGGGGTTCTTCAGCAGGAGCATCAGAATTTTCCATGATATTGTTATCACCCATATCGGCGATATCTTCCCCAATTTCAGACATAACGACAAGCAAGCAAACTAGCACACGAGCAAACAAGAGGCAAGCGGGCAAAAAGAGGCAAATAGAGAGGGAGGATAGAGAGAGAGAGGTCGAATAAAACGGCAAGGGTGAAGTGGGGGAGAGGAAAACGAGAGGCAAATGGCAAATAATGTAATGTGAGAGATAGGGATTGTGATGGGTACTTGGTATGTTGACTTTTTGCGTAGACTTCCCGGCAACGGCGCCAGAAATTCTTCTTGCTACCTCTTGAGCTTGCGTTGGATTTCCCCGAAGAGGAAAGGATGATGCAGCAGAGTAGCGTAAGTATTTCCCTCAGTTTTTGAGAACCAAGGTATCAATCCAGTAGGAGGCCACGCTCAAGCCCCTCGTACCTGCACAAAACGATAGCTACTCGCAACCAACGCGATTAGGGGTTGTCAATCCCTTCACGGTCACTTATGAGAGTGAGATCTGATAGATATAATATTTTTCGTATTTTTGGTATAGAGATGCAAAGTGAAAAGTAAAAGGCAGAGTAAAAAGCAAAACAAGATTAAAGTGATGGAGATTGATATGATGAGAATAGACCCGGGGGCCATAGGTTTCACTAGTGGCTTCTCTCAAGAGCATAAGTATTCTACGATGGGTGAACAAATTACTGTTGAGCAATTGACAGAATTGAGCATAGTTATGAGAATATCTAGGCATGATCATGTATATAGGCATCATGTCTGTGACAAGTAGACCGAAACGATTCTGCATCTACTACTATTACTCCACTAATCGACCACTATCCAGCATGCATCTAGAGTATTAAGTTAAAAACAGAGTACCGCCTTAAGCAAGATGACATGATGTAGAGAGATAAATTCATGCAATATGAAATAAACCCCATCTTGTTAGCCTCGATGGCAACAATGCAATACGTGCCTTGCTGCCCCTTCTGTCACTGGGAAAGGACACCGCAAGATCGAACCCAAAGCTAAGCACTTATCCCATGGCAAGAACTACCAATCTAGTTGGCCAAACCAAATGGATAATTCGAAGAGACTTGCAAAGATAACCAATCATACATAAAAGAATTAAGAGAAGATTCAAATATTATTCATAGATAGACTTGATCATAAACCCACAATTCACCGGTCTCAACAAACACACCGCAAAAAGAAGATTACATCGAATAGATCTCCACAAGAGAGGGGGAGAACTTTGTATTGAGATCCAAAAAGAGAGAAGAAGCCATCTAGCTACTAACTATGGACCCGAAGGTCTAAGGTAAACTACTCAGACTTCATCAGAGAGGCTATGATGATGTAGAAGCCCTCCGTGATGACGGCCCTCTCCGGCGGAGCTCCGGAACAGGCCCCAAGATGGGATCTCGTGGATACAGAAAGTTGCGGCGGTGGAATTAGGTTTTTGGCTCCTGTTCTGATCGTTTGGGGGTACGTAGGTATATATAGGAGGAAGGAGTACATCGGTGGAGCATCGAGGGGCCCACGAGGCAGGGGGCGCGCCCTAGGGGGGGGGGCGCCCCTCACCCTCATGACCGCCTCTTTGACTCCTTGGAGTAGGGTCCAAGTCTCCTGGATCACGTTCGGTGAGAAAATCACGTTCCCGAAGGTTTTATTCCGTTTGGACTCCGTTTGATATTTTGTTTCTCCGAAATACTGAAATAGGCAAAAAACAACAATTCTGGGCTGGGCCTCCGGTTAATAGGTTAGTCCCAAAAATAAGATAAAAGTGGAAATTAAAACCCAATATAGTCCAAAACAGTAGATAATATAGCATGGAGCAATCAAAAATTATAGATACATTGGAGACGTATCAGGACCACGACAAAAACATCCGTGTCTCCTATTGCGTTTGAATCCTCCAAACCCTTCCCTTTACATTCTTGCAAGTTGCATGCTTTACTTTCCTCTGCTCATATACTCTTTTGCATGCTTGCTTGAATTGTGTTAAGATTGCTTAACTTGTCCAAAGTTGCTAAAATCTGCTAAGAACTAAAATTGGGAAAAGGATAAGTTTTTATTTGGTCAAGTAGTCTAATCACCCCCCCTCTAGACATACTTTCGATCCTACAAGTGGTATTAGAGCCAGGTTTCCATTTGCCTTGATTTTCATAGCTTTTGGAAGTCATAGCCTTGGTTTCACAACCTAGGAGAGTATGGTGTCTATCGAGGGAAATTACCACCGTAGAGGTCCTTACTTTGTGGTACTAATTTTGCTAGTTGGAAGCATAAGATGAAAATGCATATTCTTGGACATAACCCCGCCATATGGGAAATTGTGTGTATTGGCTTGCAAGGTGAATTCTTTGATGGGAGAGAACCGAACCGAGAAGCTACCGCGGAAGAGTTGATGATGCTGCAATACAATGCTCAAGCTTGTGATATCCTCTTCAACGGATTATGCCCTGAAGAATTCAACAAAATCAGCCGTCTCGAGAATGCAAAGGAAATTTGGGACACTTTGATTGATATGTACGAAGGTACCGACTACGTCAAGGAATCCAAGTTGGATGTGCTTCAAAGTCAACTTGACAAGTTCCAAATGAAGGATGGTGAAGGTGTCGCTGAAATGTACTCTAGGCTTGCTCTTATCACAAATGAGATCGCCGGCTTAGGAAGTGAAGAGATGACCGACAAATTCATCATCAAGAAGATCCTAAGAGCTTTGGACGGAAAATATGATACCGTTTGCACATTTATTCAAATAATGCCCAATTACAAAGATCTCAAGCCAACGGAAGTCATTGGAAGAATTGTTGCTCATGAGATTTCACTCAAGGATAAGGAGGAGCTCCATAACAAGTCAAGTGGTGCTTACAAAGCCTCATGTGAAGCTCCCACATCATCAAGTGAGAAACAAACCTTCAATGAAGAATTGAGCCTAATGGTGAAGAACTTCAACAAGTTCTACAAGAGTAGAAGCAAAGAGAGAAGTTCCAAGTCAAGGTCCTACAATGACAAAAGATCTTCTAGTCAAGAGCGAAATTGCTACAATTGTGGAAGACCCGGACACTATTCCAATGAGTGTACGGCACCCTACAAAAGAAGAGAAGAATCACCATCAAGAGAGAGAAGGAGTAGAGATGATCGTTATGAACGAAGAACATCCCGGAGAAGCAAAGATTCGGAAAGGAAGGACAAGTCATCAAGGAGCTACACAAAACGAAGACATCAAGCTCATGTTGGTGAATGGGTATCCGGCTCTGACTCCGACAATCACTCCGAGAGAAGCTATCACTCTGACTCTGAATATACTCAAGATGAAGGTGTTGCCGGTCTAGCACTTGTGTCAACCAACTCCTACGACATATTTGATTCACCAAATAAAGGACTTGGAAGATGTTTCATGGCTAAAGGCCCAATGGTATCACACCCCGAGTATGTTGATTTCAATAGTGATGAAGATGACTTGTTAGGTGATAATGATTTACTTGTTGACAACTCTAGTGATGAATACTATGATGAAACGTCAATTAATCATGCTAATCAAGATAAAACGAATGACAATGATAAGGAGAAGATTGAGTTTCTAACTAAAGAACTAAACACTCTTAAGTTAGCTCATTAAACTATCTTAGGAGATCATCGAGAACTTTTAAGGACTCATGAGAAATTACGTTTTGAAAAGCTCAACCTTGAGCAAGAGCATGAGTTCTTAAAGGCAATCAATGATGATCTTCGCAAGAAAAGTTCTTCTTACATTGCCAAGCGTTTACTCTTATCCACTTACATGCCTCAAGTCAAGTCTAGTAACAAGAACAAGAAAGATTCTTCCTCTAGTAGTAACAATAATCATGCTAAATCTATTGTTGTTGCTTCTAGTAGTTCTCTTGATTCCACTAATGATTCTCTTAGCCAAGTTACACTTGAGCAAGAAAATAGCTTATTGAAGGGAATTATAGAGAAAGGTGTTTACAAAAGCCTTGCTGGGAGTAAGCAATTCGAGGAAATTATACGCAAGCAAGGAAGGCACCGGAAGAACCAAGGTGTTGGTTTTGAACGAAAGTTCAATGCCAATGGAGTTGAGTGGGAAGAATATCAATACCCCAAGACGAAGTTTGTTCCTCAACAAGAGAAGTATGATCCTACTTCCTTCAAAGGGACACAAGCTCAAGATGATCTTCCACCACAAGACCACAAGAAAAAATGCAAGGATAAGCTTCAAGAGGAAATTGATGCATTTGAATAAGCACCCAAGGCCTTGGTCAAGTGGGTTCCCAAGACTACATCAAGTTCTACCTCATCAAGTATGACTACAACTCCAAGGATTCCCATCAAGATGATGTGGATCCCGAAGAAGAAGAACTAGAGAGTTCTTGAGGGTGACTCCGCCAACATGCCTCACTCTTATCATTTTGGCAAGAACAAGTGCAATCAACTTCCACATCTTGCACTAGTTCAAAGAGTCACAAACCCTCTTGTTGGTAAGACAAGGGACAAGGTAACCTAATGCTTTCATAGACATCATCTTGTGTGTGCATCACTCTATGTCTGTGGATATCCTTGTTTGTTCCTTGTGGGACTAACCCGTGTAGGTATTGAAAGTGCAACTCACTCCAAAGGATTTCTCCAAATGATCTACATCCACATTGAGCATCCACATCTTCAACACCTACATGAAGTCATCATCGACAAAACCCAAGGTTAGTTCATCCCTCTTAGGGGGGATCTCACATCTAGGGGGAGCTTTACTCTAAAACTGAGCTAAAGCAACTCTAAAGGTGTGAACACAACAATGCTTTATGTAAAAATGGTAACCCCATTTGTGCTTAAATGATGAGTATGACCTATGATCAAATGTTCTCATTTGACTCCTAAGTCAATATACTCATATATAGATGACCTAGTCATCGCCAATTGCTTGATAGATGCTAGAATTGGTTGTGCATGTTTTGCCACATATTTCATTTGCCATTTTATTATGTGAGCATGTTGGTTGCATAATTTACTCATTCAAGGACATCCACTTGTTGTTTTGATTGTTTGGTTCCTTTTTCTTTTGCCAAGTGGATGGACAAGAATGCCTAAGAACCTTCTCTAGCTATCTATGTTTTCTCATCTCAAACTCTATTCATGTTACATCACAAAGTTTGATCAAGTCAGATTTGAACCACTCTGTGTGACGAGCACTCGGAGTCCCCGATTCGTCATAGACTTAAAAATCCAAAACTTCTTTGTGTGTTTCAGTCTGACCGATTCATCCATTTAGGTCAGGTTTTCAATCTCGATGCAACCGATTTGAACTTTTCGGTCACACCGAGTTTCAGTAAATGCTTGCAGTTATGAATCTCGGTGCCACCGAGTTGTTCCACTCGGTCACACCGACAGGGTCAGGCTATATATATCCCCAGGCCAAAATTTGGAAAATTTTCCGAATCCCTTCGCCCGCTCTCAGCCTGCTCTGCCTCCCTGGGTCTCCGGATCATCCTCCTCATCGCCAGCTGCCTCCCTCCACTGGTCTCTGCCGCTGTCAATGGGAATCATCTTCGCCATTGCCGTCGTAGCAAGTCCATCGCTGCACTAGGGTATGTACTTGATCCTTGTGCTATTCCCCCCTCCGATTCTTAGCACATTGTTTTGCCATGTATCTTGCCACGATTGAGATCATTCTATCCAGCGAAATCACTCCGTAGTTTAGTCATGGATTGAAAATTTAGGGTTAGGTTTCCGCCGAAACCATCTCGGACTGACCGAGTTGTTGAAATCGGTTCCACCGATTTGGCTAAGGCCATTGCACATGTGGTTCTCGGTCTGACCGAGAATTGAAAATCGGTGTGACCGAGTTCAATACTTTGTGATACCCTAGCAGTCTCGGTGCCACCGAACTGTGACTCGGTCTGACCGAGTTCACTAGTTTAGGTTCCAAAAGCTGCTTCAGTATCATCGAGTATGCAAATTGGTAGATCCAAAATGCTTTCTGTGGAAAACTAAAACTAAGTTTTTAACTCATTCTTTTGCAAAAACCTCTGTACTTTGTGATGCTTCTCAAATCTACCTCATCTATAATCTATTCACGGGGTCTGCTGTCAGTGTTTGCATCATGTCAGATCAGAGTGACAGTCAGAACAAGTCTGAGGAGCAAGTGAACATGAGTGAGGGCACTAGTCCCTCTAGCAGCTTTGATGAAGGAAGCAGAAGTACACCCAGCAACTTGCCTAAGGCAGCCACTAGGACCAGGAAGAAGAGAACCTCAGATTCTGAGGATGAGGACTATGTGGATGTTGAGGAAGAGGCCACCTCAAAAAGGAAAGTCCTGAAAAAGGAATATGGCACAACTGCTGCCACTAAGCCAGGAATGAAGCAAAAGGTTCGTGCCAAGAGAGTGCCTATGTCAAAGCCAGAGCATCCACTACTGAAACCTCCAAGCCATCAGAAGAGGCAGTTGGAGAAGGCAAGAAAAGGAAATAAAGGGTCAAGAAGACCACTGCCAGAGTGCTTGGCAGATCTTCAATAATGAGAGATTCTGAAGAAGAGGAAGAGGAAGAGGATGCAGCACCAGCACCCAAAGCTCAAAAGCTTATGGGAGATGCTATAAGGGCAGGGGATGCTCCATCTAAGCCCAAAACTGCTCCTAAGACTGCTGCTCCAGCTCCAAAGGCAAAACCCAAGAGGAGCACCAGGAACATCCCTGCTGAGGAGAAGAACAAGGCCCCAGTGCCTCAAGCTGCTGAAGAAGAAGATGATTCTGTCATTTTAAGAAAGTTGAAGCCCAAAATTCCAGATCACAATGATGCTCACCCAGTTGCAGAGAACATGAAAATCGGGAAGGATTCAGGTTTAAGGCTGTGGAGAGAGTCTGATCCATATGCCACCAGGAGAAGGACTGCTATGGACTACAGGTTCCATACAAAGGAACAACAGGACTTCTATGAGACTATCTTACTTGACAAGAAGCCCATAGTGTGTGACATGAGATGGGTAGACTGGAAATTCATTGAGGAAAATGAAGATCGCTTCCCTGGTGTATAGGACAGCTTCAAGACATGTGGAGTCGGTAAGTTTGTGGCTCAGAAGCTCACAAAGTGGAATGATGAGCTCATTATGCAGTTCTACTCCACAGCTCATTTCTACCCAGATGGAAGGATTGTCTGGATGTCTGAAGGTACCAGGTATCAGTCAACGGTTGAAGAATGGGCAAAATTGATCAATGCTCCTAAGGAGAGTGAAGATGACTTGGATGTCTATGCCAAGAAGATCCCAGATGCTGCTCTTGAGACACACAAGTTTGAATCAGTACATTACCTTCTGTCAGGTTTGCCAACGATCAACTGGATCCTCGGGCACACTCTCTTGCCAAAGTTAGGTGATCACAAGATGATTAGAGGCCATGCAATTAACTTGCTTCACATATTTGATGTGCCTCAAAAGTTCAAGGTCATGAGCCTAATTGTGGAAACCATTAAGAGAACAGCTGCAGATCAGAAGAGGAGTTGTGGGTATGCCCCACAGATACAAGAGCTAATCAACTCCAAGATGGGCACTGGCACATATATCCTGGACAAGGAACACATGCCCATCTACCCAGACTTTGAGGGCAACACTGTGGTGATGGATGAAAATGAACCATCTTCTGTGCAAGCACAAGCCAAGAGGGAGAAGGCAAGGGCTAAAAAGGCTGCAAAGATGCCAACCACTGGAGAGGCATCTCAGTATCTTATGAAGAGCAAGCAATATCAGCTTGGCTACTTGATTGCCTCCACTCTGAGGATTGAGAAGGGATTGGCTACCCTGACTCAAAACCAGGAGAGCTTGGAGAGGATCATGGAGTAGAAGTTCTATGACTTAGATGTGAAGGTCACTGAGATCCAGTCAGTTGTTGAGCAACTTCAGGATGAAGTTTAGGAGAAGAAGGGTAAGTCTACCACTGATACTTTTGCTAGAGTGCCCAGAGGACAGAGATCTGCTGTAGTGCCTGTCACAGACACCTGAGCAACTTCATCTGCACCAGCTACAGCTTCAATGCCACCAGCTCCAGCACCCACTCCACCAGCTCCATCTACATCAACTGATGCCTTCATCCTTGGCGTGTTATCTACACCACCACCTGAAGACCAAGCCTGAGAGTCGATCTAGCACTGTGCATTTTTAATGAACTTTTTGGTAACTTGTTGCCAAAGGGGGAGAAAAATGTATAAATCATAGGCTTCGAGAGAGAGTGTTGCTTTTTATTCTCTCTTATTGTCTGGTGGTTGAACTTTTTTTATTTGCTTGTTTGCGATACTTTATGCTTTTGTGTGATACTTGGATGATCATGTGTTTGATCATATGCTACCTTAATGCTTGTTGGACGACATTATCCTTTTATATGATCATTCACTTTGCTTGGTGATGAGTGCATGTATTTCATTATTATCATTTTGAGCGCTCCACCAAGATGTATGTGACGTGGAAGAGTAACCCATGTTCCTAACTCATTGTGCATTTGCAGTCCAAAGCAAATCTTAAACTATGCACAAATTTAGGGGGAGCTCTTGCTTTTCAAATACTTCTCAAAGCGACAATGTTTTTCACTCTTATTATCATTTGTCGAAGCTTTGATCTATATGTTGTCATCAATTACCAAAAATGGGGAGATTGCAAGTGCAACTATCCCTAGGTGGTTTTGGTAATTCCTAACAACATATAGCTCATTGAGCTAATGCTATTTCAAGATTAATATCTCAGGAAATCTCAATGATTGGCATGACATGGATGAGAAAAGTGGACCCCTCAAAATGCTAAGGACAAAGGATTGGCTCAAGCTCAAAGCTCAAGACTCTATATTTTCTATTTTAGTGATCCAAGATCACATTGAGTCTATAGGAAAAGCCAATACTATCAAGGAGGGATGAGGTGTTGCTTAATGAGGCTCTTGCTCAAAATGCTTAGTGATATGCTCCAAAACCCTCAACTACTTTCTCACATCCACATATGACCTAAACCAAAAGTCAAACTTGGCCCCACCGATTCTGTGTATCCGGCGCCACCGAGTTTCAAATGTCATAGCCACTGCCACAAACCCTAGGCAAATCGGTCTCACCGATAGGGATCTCGGTCTCACCGAGATGGGATTGTAATCTCTCTGTTTCCCTTCATAACGTTTTGGTCCCACCGAGATGAGCGATCGGTCCCACCGAGATTGCAATGTAAACTCTCTGTTTTCCCTTCGTAACGTTTTGGTCTCACAGAAATGAGCGATCGGTCCCACCGAGTTTACCTGACCAACTCTCTGGTTAGCTTATTACAAAAATCGGTCTCACCGAATTTGTGTAATCGGTCTCACCGAGATTACGTGATGCCCTAACCCTAATCATATCGGTCCTACCGAGTTGCATGTCGGTCCCACCGAAAACCCTAACGGTCACTAGCTTTGCTGAATCGGTCCGACCGAGTTTAACTATTCGGTCCCACCAAGATTGGCAAGTTGTGTGTAACGGTTAGATTTTGTGTGGAGGCTATATATGCCCCTCCACCACCTCTTCATTCGTGGAGAGAGCCATCAGAACAAACCTACACTTCCAACTTACTTTTTCTGAGAGAAAACCACCTACAGTTGTGTTGAGGCCAAGATATTCCATTCCTACCATATGAATCTTGATCTCTAGCCTTCCCAAGTTGCTTTCCACTAAAATCGTCTTTCCACCAAATTCATATCCTATGAGAGAGAGTTGAGTGTTGGGGAGACTATCATTTGACGCACAAGAGCAAGGAGTTCATCATCAACACACCATTTGTTACTTCTTGGAGAGTGGTGTCTCCTAGATTGGCTAGGTGTCACTTGGGAGCCTCCGACAAGATTGTGGAGTTGAACCAAGAAGTTTGTAAGGGGAAGGAGATCGTCTACTTCGTGAAGATCTACCGCCAGTGAGGCAAGTACTTCGTGGGCGACGGCCATGGTGGGATAGACAAGGTTGCTTCTTCGTGGACCCTACATTGACTCGCGCAACCGTTACCCTTCGTGGGTTGAAGTCTCCATCAACGTGGATGTACGATAGCACCACCTATCGGAACCACGACAAAAACATCCGTGTCTCCTATTGCATTTGAATCCTCCAAACCCTTCCCTTTACATTCTTGCAAGTTGCATGCTTTACTTTCCGCTGCTCATATACTCTTTGCATGCTTGCTTGAATTGTGTTAAGATTGCTTGACTTGTCCAAAGTTGCTAAAATCTGCCAAGAACTAAAATTGGGAAAAGGATAAGTTTTTATTTGGTGAAGTAGTCTAATCACCCCCTCTAGACATACTTTCGATCCTACAGTATGACGACCAAAACTTCCATGACCAAGTCGACCACGGCTGGGATTTCAACTTCAGTCGGATCAGTAGGGCTCTTAGGTTGTGGGGGCTCCTCCGTGAAGGGATCCTCTTGGACGGACGGCATGTGAAGATGCTCCAAGAACACATTACTGGGAATAGGCTCATGCTTGGAGCCTATCTTTGCCAAATCATCAGCTGCTTGATTTTTCAGTCGGGGTATCTGATGGAGCTTTAACCCCTCAAACTTTTTTTTTAACTTTCTCACTGCATTACAATAGCCGTGCTTCTGACGTCCCACTCCTTCATTACTTGATTAACCACCAAATCTGAGTCGCCGTAGACCATTAGGCGACAGACGCTGAGTGAAATGGCCATACGCAACCCGTACAAAAGTGCTTCATATTCAGCTTCATTGTTGAGTGAAATGGCCACTCCTTCATATTCAACCCAAAGCCCCTCCATCGCCTGCGCGCGCTTCCCGCTCAAAACGGTCAGCGCCGCTCCACAAAACCGGTGCCGCATTCATGCCCGGGCAGAGCGGACGCGACCTCTCACTAGCGCCTACGTTGATGGGAGAAGCGGATTCAAGAGTGATGGTTGCTTTGTCCGTCCAACTTACTGCTGGGTCTATGTGATTTGACGGCTCATTGGTCATTATTACTGAGGTGGTAGGACTGCTGGATGTCCCATGCTTTCGGCGAAAGGAGGTACTACTAGATTACAATTTTGTCCATTCTTACGGCGGAGGAGTGCAAGAGCAGTGAAAACACGCAGGCTCAGTGATTACATGGCCCACCTCACACTATCACCATATTTTCTGGACACCGTGCGACACCTGACTCTTTACATAGTACTCCCTCCGTTCCTAAATATATAAGACTTTGTAGAGATTCCACTAGGTGGACTACATATGGAACAAAATGAATGAATCTACACTTAAAATGCATCTATATACATCCGTATGTGGTTCATGGTGAAATCTCTACAAAGACTTATATTTAGGAACGGAGGAAGTACTAGTATAGTACATACTGTAATTTATCAGCGAGATGGTACAATGCTATGAAGCTTCCAGCTTCTGTTACATGTATCTTGCGTCCAAGGTTGCCCGTTGCAACATTTCATCAAATACAAAGGAGACAAACATGCATGCTATTGCATCTTAATGATTGACAGATCATAATAAATATGTACTCCCTCCGTTCCAAAATAAGTGTCTCAACTTTATGTAGGGGGTGTTTGTTTCCGGGGACTTTTTAGTGTAGGGACTAGAAAAAAGTCCCTCTTAGGGACTTTTTAACCAAACAGGAGGGACTACTAGGGACTAAAACTTACTTTTTGGGACTTAATGAAGAAGACTCTCAAGGAGAGTCTTTTTTGGGACTTCTCCAACAATGCCCCTCCCTGCACCCATTGCCCAGCCGCCCCATGGTGTTGTTTGGTTGTTATTTTTCTGTATACTGGGGGTAACATGGTCATTCAATAACCTCTAGGGAGGGAATAGGGACTTTTTAGTCCCCAAAAACAAATAGGGAGGGACTTTTTAAGGAGTAGGGACTTTTTAGTTGGGACTAGAAAAAGTCCTAGGACTTATGAACCAAACAGGGCCTCAATATGGACTACATACGGAGCAAAATGAGTGAATCTAAACTCTAAAATACGTCTATATACATCAGTGTTTGGAGTATGTACTAGTTGTTCATATTGAAATCTACTAAAGGACATATATATTCCAAACAATATGATAATCTCTCTAACCAAGGTAGTAGGGATGAGGAGTAAACGGAGGGAGTAGTAAAATTTTCTCCTCGTCCTGCGAGCCACCGCGCGCGTGGGCGAGGGAGCGGGCGTAAGGCGTACAATACTACTACTAGTAAGCAAGCTTCACCTCATCCTGCGAGCCACCGCGCCAGTGGGCGGGGGAGACGGCGTACTAAGCAAGCTTATCCTTGTTATGTGAGTTGACGGGACACATCAAAAGTACTCCAGTGTATAGAGCCTTGCCTCTAAGGTAGGCCCCACATGGTTTGCCTCTTTTTTAACATAATGCGTCAAGTCGCAATTTGTTGGTTCACCCGTGGTAGACTATCCTCCCTCCATCTAGTGGACAACCAGTACACGTGTCAAATTACCACGAGGGCTGCCTTTTCGTACAGAAATGAGCTCCACCGTGTACCCGTGCGGGTGTGGTTGGGAAAGAGACGGGAGTACGTGCGCCATGCGTGCACCTCTTCTCTTTGTGCACGTCCACCACCTACATGGGTGTGTGTGAGAGATACAAACCTAGACAAATGGCTTGTGCGTTCATGAGTGTTTTTTGTTTTGGGGGGGAGGTTGATTTCGTGAATGTATTTGTGGGAATATGTGTCGATGACATCTCAAACAAAATTTTGCATGCAATGTGTGTGAAATGGAGGCCTATCCATATCATATATAGAGAGGGTCGGGCGATCCATGAGAAGAGAGGGAGGGGTCATAGATATCTATAGAGTCAAGAGAGGATCAACTGGGTGGGTGCGAGATCGATTAAGAGAGCCATCGAAATTGTCTGTGTGCAAGTCAAATATATAGGGCGACTGACCTACCAGAATGTCAGAGGGTACAGGTCAAGTTTGTGTGTGGTAGGGAGACATGACTAGAGCGCTCGATGTATCGGTGTGTGTGTGTGGGGGGGGGTGGGGGGTAGGCAGATGCCTAACTATAGAGGTAGAATGACTCGTGTATGTGTTGAGAAGGAGAGACCCAGCTATGTCTTGAGGGAGATCGGTCGACATCCATACACAACTGAAGGACGGGAAATAGGATGGGACAAAAAGAGAGAGGAGAGAGAGGGAGGGAGAGGGGTAGAGTGCTAGATGGGTGATGGAGTTGCTTCTCGAAGATGGTGGGAGAGGCCTACTATACAAACTGAGGGTGGAACTACAATATTATCAATAAGAGTGGGGATGTGTTTCTGTTTGTGCATGTGCGTGATAGATCTGTTGGGACGCATCCATGGATGATGGAGGGGAACCATGTGTTTGGTAAGCAAACCTAACTAGATCGGTAGATCAATTGTTGTTTGTCGGAGGAAGGGAGAGACATAACTAATGAGGTAGATCGATCGACGCATGGGGAATAACGATTTATAAGGACCTAGCTAGCTATATGTATAGCGGGAGATCGGTCGATGTACGTCCATTTGTTAGAGGCAAATAAGGCCCAGCGAGACGGATAGACAGAGAGAATGGAGTTAGGAGGTGGTGCGAGAGGCCCGGCTACTAGCTAGATAGGGGGGAGGAGTGTGCGGTTGTGAGATCGATGAAAAGAGGGGCGAGAGTTTACACGTGTGTGGGACCGTATGAGAGACACGAGGCAAATGACACATAAAGGAGGAGATTGAAGGTGCGTGTGTATGTTGTTGGCAGACATCGTTGGAGAGGTTTATCAATCGGTGTGTGTCGGAAAGGAGTTGTGGAGAATATGGGAGAACGACCTAAAGAAAACAAATGAATGTGCGTGATGGATAGAATGCTGAGGGAGGGGGAGGGCGCGGAGGGCGTGTGCATGCACGAGAGAAAGTTAGTGGTAGCTACAAAGGTTAGAGGATTGTGTGGGTGTAAGAGACTAACAAAGATCATAATTTGATATGAAAGTGGATTCATATATTTGAATAGGAGATCATAGTGTTTTAAACATATGCATGCATGAATATAGCGGTGATACATGTGTTGTGGTTTTGCACATGTTATACCATAATGTGATAATGCATGGTGTTTGCAACTCACAGCTAAATGTCGAACAATCTAAACCATACTATACATCGAACAATCTCACATTTTATTTGAATTTGTGATAATGTGTGGCATTTGCAGCTTACAACTAAATATCGAACAATCTAAACAATACTATATATCGAACATTCTCACATTTTATTTGAATTTGTGGTAATGTGTGGTGTTTGCAACTCACATCTAAATACTTGTAGGCGTAGGGGGCAGGGCACCATACATAATGTGATAAACACATTATACATATGAGACATGGTTTAGATTATGAAGATCTAGCTAGAGCTTGAAATGTACTATGATTTGAAATCAACATAAAATGGATTCAAAAAATTGAGTTCGAGTTCATATAGTACACATAGTTCATATGTAACTCGAGACTAATCATGTGGTGTGCTGTGAAGATAATACACAAATGATGGTTTAACTTGACAATAATGATGATTGTAGATCTTATTAAAATAGAGAAACGAATTCAAATGCTTTGACTTCACAACAATCATTATTGTAGATCTTATTCAAATAGAGAAACGAATATTGAAGTGGTAGTATATACGTTTGGAATGCACTAAAACGTTCATTTGAGTAGTAGGTTGCATGCATTATACACGTAGCGAAATATTTTAATTTAACATAACATGAATTCAAAGTTTTGAATGACATTTGTAGTGCGAATTGATTTGGTACAGTACACATTAGGCTTGTCCGGAAATTTCGACCCACGCCTTGTTAGCCCGAAATATTTAAGATATATCTTTGTCTCGTTGTGCTCCGACAACACCCTCCATCTCAACCCGCGCCTTGCTATTCCAAAATTACAATGCGCGCAAAAACTCCCACCTCCTGTGAAATCCTGACACGCGAAATGCCCGTGATACCCCTGAACCGAAAGAACCGCCTCAAATCGGTGGGGGTACTTTCGTAACTTACCCCACATTTCGGACAAGCGCGTCCCTAAGCCATGGTTCCCCACTCCCATCCCATTCGTCCACCCATTCGTACACCGAGGCCGAGAAAACCCACTAAGTCCCACACCCTCCTCCGTCCGCCACCCAACCGGAGCCTCTTCCCTGACGACGTCGTCCACAGCAACACCTCGACGTCCCTCATCCACCGTACCGGATGAGGATCCGTCGTCGATCTGGTCATCCCGCCGGTTTAGCCACCCCGTCCTCCACCTCCAAGGAGCTGCCCCGATGTTCCCCTCGTCTTTCGCGCCACCTCCATTCTCACACCGCCGTCTTCACCTGCACCACCGGAAGAGCATCATCATCACCGTTTCCTCGGATGAAGGTGCGGCCTAATCGGCGCCACCAAAGAGGTTGTACACTAATCGCCGCATTTTCTTCTTGATTCGATCTCACGGTGCTGCCGGCGCTCGGTCCCGAGCCGACACGGCGCGGCTCCATCCACGGCAGCATCGCCGGCCACTTCCTCCATGGCGTCGCTCCCTCGGCAGCGACGCCCACATCAGTAGGAGCTGATGCTGCTTTAGCTCTCGCTCGCGCTGCTGCTCTGCTCTTTCTCTCGGTCCCCTGCCTTGTCTGCTCTTGCTCTGGCTCTTGCTCGCGCTGCTGCTCTCGCTATTGCTCTTTCTTGTGATGCTGCTCCGATTTAGCTACACTTTAGTCGACTGAATCAACTTTTGGGTCAGTCGATTTTCAGGGGGTGGGGGGCTCGCCGGAGTTAAGGAAGAACCAGCCGCAACAAGGAGGGGGGCTCGCCGGAGAGGTACCTCACTATCTATCTTAGGGTTTAGGGTGGGGGCGGTGGCGTGGGGATCGCTGGAGAAAAAGCTCGGCATGGGGGGGCTAGAGAGATGGCAGGGGCGGCGGAGGACCGGCGGCGGGGAGTGTTTTCGGGGCGGGCGGGGCGGCGCACCGCCGGCCGTGGGCGACGGGGGGCGGCTATTTGGCCGGTGGTGGCTGGCGGCTCAGGGGAGTGGAGGTTGAAGATGAACTGCAGGCCCTTGATTTCGTATCCAATGGCTGCAAAATCGACTGACCAGAGATGAAAAAGTCAGTCGACTGACGTGTAGCCTCACCTCTAGTGTGTTCAGTTTCGACAGCAAAATTCAGTTTCGACAACAAAATTCAGTTTCGACAGTTAAGTTCAGAGATGAGCGGCTGATGTATTTTACATCTAGCACTTTGTGGTTATGTATTTTACATCATCTATTGGAGATGCTATTAGAATTCCACTCAGGTTAGCGTTGTCTCTCTTGTCCTGCTTCAGCCTCGGCGTCGTACAACTCACCGGAGCTACTTCAACGACGAAACCCTCCATCACAGCAGAGCAGTACCTCGGGCTCCATCTCCATACGCCTAAGATCTTCTTCCCCTCCTCCGACAGCCAAGTCAGCCGGAGCATCCTCACCGGCCAACCCAATCACGCTGAGATCGACATGGCTTCGCCAAAGAGGTTGTACACTTGTTGCATCTCTTTTTTACTCTACATGTTATATATATTATCCACTGAGCACACGGAGTAACGGGAAATACGATTATTTTATCCTACTATATGACAAGCAGTGAGGTACCAGGCAACTTAGCTATCCATGATGGACTCTCTTGAAAGCCATCATTATTTATCTCTGCGCGTTTGAGTTGTGCATTTGTCGATGGCCCTGGGAGCTGAGCTAGTAGGGCAGTGGCCTGGGTCCAAAGTAATAGAAGTAGCACAAAAACATTTTTAGTGTAGGCTTTTCCTTGCTCAAGCCTGCCTACTAGAATCGCTAGTGCTTGAAAGGAAAAGTGAATGAAAAACAAAGGAATTGGGAAGTTTCCTATGGTACTACTTTTCATGAATTTGGTGCAAAGTAATGGAGCAAAGGAAAACTGTAGGATTTGTTCCTTTAGTGTCTCCTTGAAAGAAAAACTGTAGGAATTTTAATTTCCACTTGTCCTCCTTTTCAAATTCCTATTCATGAAGCACAAGACTAAGAGATATTAGCATAATAGCATTATAACCGTACATTTTCTTGTGGTTTGACTTAATCTCACCATGCTTCTTTGCATCCTGTGTTCTTCCAATTCTTGTGAACCGAACACCCAGATTGGCAGAAATCCCGTGTTTTTAAATTCTCTGTTTTGCAGCTGCATTCCTATCCTATTCCTGTCTATTTACTATCCCTGCATTGTTAGAATCCTCAAATTCAAACAAGCCCTTACACAATTACTTCTGTTACATATATGTGTCAAAGAAAACCTTGTGTGGTTTGTCCTGCTCCTGCGGTGCTGTGTTCCACCCCAGCTCAGCTGCTCCAACGATGGAAGGGTTCACCATAGTAGGGATTCGCTCTCCAGACTGTCTTTCGCAGCCTCAGATCTTCTTCCCCGCCGCTGGCAGCCACGACAACTGCATTACCATCATCAACTGAGCAGATGACCTTGAGAACTACACGGGTCCGCAAGAGAGGTCGCACTCTTCCATGTCTGCTTACGTTATGCATCGCTTAATATAATGAGATGCTACTTTATCGTCGTGTTCACCTATTAGGCTCCGATTCAGGTCCAAACTTATGTTGAAACTTGAGTTTTTAAATGGTTGTGGGGTACATATTGGGGCACCAATCAGTACTATCTGTCTACTATCTGGTTAATCTCGGGTGTCTACTATGATTTTCATGTTGGGTGCAAACAAACGTTAAAGGAGCCATTATCTGTATTTTTTAACTAAAGCTATTATCTGCCTGCTATCATTGGTTTTGGGTCTATCCACAGTTTGCTACCATCACTCTGGATTTGTGCATGCACTCCTTACATAAATCTCATTATGTTTTATTCCTATGCATGTCAGTTATTGTACACAATGGAACTGAACATGTAGAGCAAAAGAGACGAGCCTTGCGTAGCAATAAAATTTCATGCAGACGTCGCTCCATGCTGGACGCAAAGGCAGCCCCCCTCCACCCATTTCGGATCGTAATCAAGAGGAAGATAACTGTTCTGAGGGGGATTCAGAAGCAGAAGACCACTGCTATTTACCCCATGAGGTCTTCGCTCTAACTTGGCATGCTGATGTTGGTAATATCATGCATATGGTGCCTTGCAGTGCTTACTGTATACATCAAAGATGTCATCTGCTTAGTTTAGACATGATTTCTATCAATGCCATCTGTTTAGTTTCTTTATCGTATATGTGAATCATGCAATGCCATCTTGTTTAGCCAGGCATCATATATGTGAATTTTGCAATGCCATCCTGGTTAGCCAGTCATCTTATATGTGGATTATATCATGACATCATTTTTTTATTATGTGTTAAATTTGTCAACAATTTTAGTACATTTAATTACTCTTCCTGTGCATCAGCCATTCGGCACAGTCATGGAAAAATCTGGAGTGGAAACAAGGTCTTCAGAGCAGACAATGCTATCTGACAAAGCGCATGTCTTGCTGGTTACAGATAGCTCCTCAGAGGAGGATTCAGAGACAAATGACCAGTCCTATTCCCCCCCCCCAAGGTGCATGCTCTAACTTGGCAGGGTTATGTTGCTCATATCATGTGTATGGTATCTTGCATTGCTATGTCATTTGCTTAGTTTAGACATGCTTTGTGTGAATGCCACCTGTTTAGTGTCTAATTACCATATATGTGAATTATGCAATGCCATCTTGTTGCAAGACATTATATATGTGAATTATGCAATGCTATCTTGTTGCAAGGCATTATATATGTGAATTATGCAATGCCATGTTGTTTAGCCAAGTGTCATATATGTGAATTATATCATGTCGTCCTTTTTTTGTATTTCCCATTGCTTTTGTCGACAATATTTGTATATTCAACTGCTCTTCCTATGCATCAGCCATTTGAATTGGTGATGGAGAAATCTAGAGTGAAAACAAGGTCTTCAGAGCAGACAATGCTACCTGCTGAAGCAGATATCTTGCTGGTTACAGATAGCTCTTTAGAGGAGGATTCAGAGGCAGATGACCAGTCCTATTATCCCCCTGAGGTGTATGCTCAAAGTTGGCAGGGTTATATTACTCATATCATGCATATGTCGTATTGCAATGCTTAGTTTTTACATCATATACACGATATTGAATGTCATCTCCTTAGTAGACACATCATATATGCGATTGCCCTCTGCTCACTTCCTTAGTATATAAATCATATATTTGAATTATATCATGCCATGAAATTTACATAGACAACATGTATCTGAATTATGGCATGCCAACCCATTTTCTAAGACATAATATAGTTATATCATCTCATCCTGTTTACGTAGTCATCATATTTTGAATTATGTCATTCTATCCGTGAATTATATCATGCCATCATGTTTCCATCGACGGCATGTTTGTGATTTATGGCATGCCAACCACTTTAATAGACACATCGTATAGTTATATCATGCCATCCTATTTACATAGTCATCATATTTTGAAGTATGTCATTCTATCATGTTTAGTTAACCATCATACATGTGAAATTGTGTCATGCTATCCTGTTTAATTAGCCATCATATATGTGAAATTATGTCCCGCTATTCTGTTTGGGTAGACCACATAAATGTGAATTATTTCATGCCCCGTTTTCTTCCCTACTATCCATTGCACCTATCTATCTTACAATGCATGTACATTCAATTACTTTTCTTGTTTATCAGCCATTTCAATTGGAGGGGGTGATTGCAGTATCTGTGGGAGTAAAAACATGGTCTTCAGAAAAGATCATGCTACCTGTCGATGGAGATAGAACCATGGTTGTACTTGCCCAAGAACCAGCCCCACCACACATAACCCAGACTCACGCAGATTGTACCCCTACCCAGTTGGACAGAGAACCAGCTACACCCCTTCTAACCCCAACCCCAGCAGATAGTAACCCAGTTCCTGTTGATATAGCACCGTCTCCACCACAGAGCAACCAAACAAGAGCAGTTAGTAAGGCAACTGCAGTGCCCAAAGCACGAGGACCACCACTCCGAACCCCAAGTCAATGCTTAAAGCAGAAGAAGAATTGTTCTCAGGTCAGGTCCCGCAGCTATGGTTCATACTACTTTGCTCTTGCATCTCTGTATTTACTCACACCAACTAATTTCAAATTTAAAGGATGCAATTGAAACTTCAATGGCGCAACAGGTATGTTTTAAACCTGTTTCTTTAACATGTTTGCTGTTGTAACTTGCTCTATGTTGATTTCAGTTTCAATTGAATAAACAGTTATGTTCTCATGCCATGCACATTACAAGTGTTGTTATTGTTGTGTAGTTTCCCACACTTATATTCTGTCTATACTGCTTTGTCTTAAATAGATATGATTCAAACTGTATCTATCTTGATTTGGCAACATAAACTAGAATGATATAGACCATATAATGACCATACTACATAGATATATGTTTGTTTCATGTTGTTATCCTGTCCACCTTACTACTGAATTGATTTACCAAAATGAGTTTCATATACTACATTGTAAACATGTGATGTGTTTGTTTGTTTCTCTTTCAGAACGCGGATAGAATATTGGAGAAGAGTGCCCCGTTATGCAATGGTAAAGGAAGTAATGCAGATAAGGTTCAAGATAGTGAGACATCCCTGTTGGTCTCCAAGAAAGCTGGTAAAAACTATATTGAAGACATTGAGACAACCCCAAAGTTCTGTATTGATGTAGTGTTCGAGTTACTGGCTACTACTGCTGGCACCAGCTCTTTGAACTTGCTGCTTGAATCAGTTCGGCTTCTTGAGTCTCAACTTCAAGTTGAAAGACATCGATCATATGTTATGCGACAGGAAGCCGAAGGACTAAGGAAGTCCCTGCAGAATTCAGATACATACTTTATGGTGCAACAACAAGTGCTGGAGGATTTAAGCGCCAAACAAGAGAAAGTTAATAAGCTTCCTAAGCGTCTTGCCAGCATTATGGGTACCCAGGATATTGTTTCTTGAGCTCTTCTGAAGTGGTTTCAGTTCTGGACTTGTTTTCCCACAATAACCATGGGCCAGATATTTACTATAGTTAACATGGGGCTCCTACGGGCCGTAGAAACAATGGGCCTTCTACGGGGCATAGAAACCATGGGCCTTATATGGGTCGTAGACACAATGGGCCTTCTACGGGTCGTATCATCAATGGGCCTTCTCTGGGCCTTATGATCGGTTGGCCAAACATGGGCCAACAACAGACCACATTATGGCCGTAAATGGGCTAGAGTTGAAATCGTCCGTTCATGGGCCGACCATAATGGGCCGTCATTAATCGGTCGTATTTGATGACGCTATGAAAACGGCCCAACATATTAACGGGCCACAAACGGGCCGACTGTAACCACGGGCTGAATTTGGCCCACAAGCAGAAAATGATAGTAACGGGCCGTAAGTAAACCAATACTGGAAATGAACCAAGAATAAATGGGCCCTGAGAAGGCCGAAAGATAACATGGGCTGGAAACGGCCCAACGGAATTATGGGCCGTTAATGGGTATAAAGTGATACACTGTTCATTACGGGCCAGTTTCACCACGTGTCGTTAATGGGTCGAGGGTTACTAAGGGCCTCATATGGTCCAAAAGACGTCATGGGCCATACATGGGCCGGAAGTTAAAACGGGCTGGAATTATATTGGACGGCCCAGATGACACTACTGGACCTAATTCGGATAGGTCGTAAATGGGCCCTGGGTTAGTGGGCTGTAAATGGGCTATATGTGAACAGGCCATTAACAGGCTTGCCATGGGCCGGCCCACCACCTTTTGACCAAGTCAAATGGACTGGCCTTTTCACAGGAACGAGCCTCTGTTGGGCTGTGCCACGTGTCGACGTATCATAGGCGCTTTGGGTCCAATGAGTGGATGACATCTGTCCCAACGGTGAGCCGACACGTGTTTCCTCCAGCCAATGATGATTTTACACATGGAAAATCCCCATTGGTCGGGGCTGTTAACGGGTTATCGGATCCAAAACCGGACCCAATAGCTTAACGGCATTCCGTTATGATGGATGCCACGTGTCGGTCACCCTTGACGAAAGCACTTCTGTGACACATGATTTATCGTCATGGAAGTGGACACTTCCGTGATGATAATTTTGGTAATGTCATGGAACACTTCTACGACAACACAGGTATGACTATCTTGATTCTATCATCAATTTGTCATGGATGTACATGCATAACAGAAAACGTGACCTACTGTGACAAACACGTATCATCACGGAAGTGTATTTTTTTATAGTGTGGATCGACAAAACCTTCTGGTTGCATCATATACAAGTCTTCTTTAAGATATCCATTAAGGAATGCAGTTTTGACATCCATTTTCCAAATTTCATATTCATAAAATGCGGCAATTGGTAACATGATTCGGACGGACTTAAGCATCGCTACGGGTGAGAAGGTCTCATCATAGTCAACTCCTTGAACTTTTCGAAAACCTTTTGCAATAAGTTAAGCTTTGTAGACAGTAACATTATCGTCAGCGTCAGTCTTCTTCTTGAAGATCCATTTATTCTCTATGGCCTGCCGATCAACGGGGAAGTCAACCAAAGTCCACACTTTGTTCTCATACATGGATCCCATCTCAGATTTCATAGCTCAAGCCATTTTGCGGAATCTAGGCTCATCATCACTTCCTTATAGTTTGTAGGTTCGTCATGGTCAAGTAACATGACTTCTAGGACAGGATTACCGTACCACTCTGGTGCGGATCTTACTTTGGTTGACCTACGAGGTTCGGTAGTAACTTGATCAGAAGTTTCATGATCATCATCATTAGCTTCCTCACTTACTGGTGTAGGAATCACTGGAACTGATTTCAGTGATGAACTACTTTCCAATAAGGGAGAAGGTACAATTACCTCGTCAAGTTCTACTTTCCTCCCAGTCACTTCTTTCGAGAGAAACTCCTTCTCTAGAAAGGATCCATTCTTAGAAACGAATATCTGGCCTTCGGATCTGTGATAGAAGGTGTACCCAACAGTCTCCTTTGGGTATCCTATGAAGACACATTTCTCTGATTTGGGTTCGAGCTTATCAGGTTGAAGATTTTTCACATAAGCATCGCAGCCCCAAACTTTAAGAAACGACAACTTGGGTTTCTTGCCAAACCACAGTTCATAAGGTGTCGTCTCAAAGGATTTAGATAGTGCCCTATTTAATGTGATGAATGCAGCCGTCTCTAAAGCATAACCCCAAAATGATAGCGGCAAATCAGTGAGAGACATCATAGATCGCACCATATCTAATAAAGTGCGGTTATGACGTTCGGACACACCATTACGTTGTGGTGTTCCAGGTGGCGTGAGTTGCAAAACTATTCCGCATTATTTCAAATGAAGTCCAAACTCATAACTCAAATATTCACCTCCACGATCAGATTGTAGAAACTTGATTTTCTTGTTACGATGATTTTCCACTTCACTATGAAATTCTTTGAACTTTTCAAATGTTTCAGACTTATGTTTCATTAAGTAGATATACCCATATCTACTTAAATCATCTGTGAAGGTGAGAAAATAATGACATTCGCCGCGAGATTCGATGTTCATTGGACCACATACATCAGTATGTATGATTTCCAATAACTTTGTTGCTCGCTCCATTGTTCCGGAGAACGGAGTTTTAGTCATCTTTCCCATGAGGCATGGTTTGCAAGTACCAAGTGATTCATAATCAAGTGATTCCAGAAGCCCATCAGCATGGAGTTTCTTCAAGCACTTTACACCAATATGACCTAAACGGCAGTGCCACAAATAAGTTGCATTATCATTATTAAACTTATATCTTTTGGATTCAATACTATGAACTTGTGTATCACTACTATCAAGATTTAGTAAAAATAGACCACTCATCAAGGGTGCATGACCATAAAAGATATTACTCATATAAATAGAACAGCCATTATTCTCTGATTTAAATGAATAACCGTCTCGCATCAAATAAGATCCAAACATAATGTTCATGCTCAACGCTGGCACCAAATAACAATTATTTAGGTCTAAAACTAATCCCGAAGGTAGATGTAGAGGTAGCGTGCCGACGGCGATCACATCGACTTTGGCATCATTTCCCACGCGCATCGTCACCTTGTCCCTAGCCAATCTCCGCTTAATCCGTAGCCCCTGTTTCAAGTTGCAAATGTTAGCAACTGAACCAGTATCAAATACCTAGGCACTACTGCGAGCATTAGTAAGGTACACATCAATAACATGTATATCAAATATACCTTTCACTTTTCCATCCTTCTTCTCCGCCAAATACTTGGGGCAGTTCCGCTTCCAGTGACCAGTGCCTTTGCAGTAGAAGCACTCAGTCTCAGGTTTAGGTCCAGACTTGGGTTTCTTCACTTGAGCAGCAATTGGCTTGGTGTTCTTCTTAAAGTTCCCCTTCTTTCCTTTACCCTTTTTCTTGAAACTGGTGGTCTTGTTGACCATCAACACTTGATGCTCCTTCTTGATTTCTACCTCCGCAGCCTTTAGCATTGCGAAGAGCTCAGGAATCGTCTTATCCATCCCTTGCATATTATAGTTCATCACGAAGCTCTTTTAGCTTGGTGGCACTGATTGAAAAACTCTGTCAATGACACTATCATCAGGGAGATTAACTCCCAGCTAAGTCAAGTTGTTGTGGTACCGAGACATTCTGAGTATATGTTCACTGACAGAACTATTCTCCTCCATCTTGCAGTTGTAGAACTTATTGGAGACTTCATATCTCTCAATCCGGGCATTTGCTTGAAATATTAACTTCAACCCTTGGAACATCTCATATGCTCCATGACGTTCAAAACATCGTTGAAGTCCCGGTTCTAAGTCGTAAAGCATGGCACACTAAACTATCTAAGAGTCATTAGCTTTGCTCTGCCAGGTGTTCATAACATCTGGCGTTGCTCCTGCAGCGGGTTTGTCACCTAGCGTTGCTTCCAGGACGTAATCCTTCTATGCAGCAATGAGGATAGTCCTCAAGTTACAGACGCAGTCCATGTAGTTGCTACCATCATCTTTCAACTTAGCTTTCTCTAGGAATGCATTAAAATTCAACGGAACAACAACATGGGCCATCTATCTACAACAACATAGACATGCAAAATACTATCAGGTACTAAGTTCATGATAAATTAAAGTTCAATTTATCAAACTACTTAAGAACTCCCACTTAGATAGACATCTCTCTAATCATCTAAGTGATCATGTGATCCATATCAACTAAACCATGTCCGCTCATCACATGAGATGGAGTAGTTTTAAATGGTGAACATCACTATGTTGATCATATCTACTATATGATTCACGCTCGACCTTTCGGTCTTAGTGTTCCGAGGCCATATCTACATATGCCTAGCTCGTCAAGTTTAACATGAGTATTTTGCGTGTGCAAAACTGGCTTGCACCCATTGTATGTGAACGTAGAGCTTATCACACCCGATCATCACATGGTGTCTCGGCATGACGAACTGTAGCAACGGTGCATACTTAGGGAGAACAATTTATACCTTGAAATGTAGTGAGAGATCATCTTATAATGCTACTGCTGAACTAAGCAAAATAAGATGCATAAAGGATAAACATCACATGCAATCAATATAAGTGATATGATATGGCCATCATTATCTTGTGCCTTTGACCTTCATCTCCAAAGTACCGTCATGATCACCATCGTCACCAGCTTGACACCTTGATCTCCATCAAAGCATCGTTGTCGTCTCGCCAACTTCTTCTACGACTATCGCTACCGCTTAGTGATAAAGTAAAGCAATTACATGGGGATTGCATTTCATACAATAAAGCGACAACCATATGGCTCCTGCCAGTTGCCGATAACTGAGTTACAAAACATGATCATCTCATACAATAAAATTTAGCATCATGTCTTGACCATATCACATCACAACATGCGCTGCAAAAACAAGTTAGATGTCCTCTACTTTGTTATTGCAAGTTTTACATGGCTGCTACGGGCTGAGCAAGAACCGTTCTTACCTACGCATCAAAAACCACAACGCGGTATAGTGATTGCTTTTTGATCTTCAGAAAGAACCCTGTTCATTGAATCCGATTCAACTAAAGTTGGAGAAACTGATACCCACCAGCCACCTATGTGCGAAGCACGTCAGTAGAACCAGTCTCGCGTAAGCATACGCGTAATGTCGGTCTGGGCCGCTTCATCCAACAATACCACCGAATCAAGAAACAACTAGTGACGGCAAGCAATATGTATATACCCACGCCCACAACTTCTTTGTGTTCTACTCGTGCATATAACTGAAGGAAATATGGCCTAGAGGCAATAATAAAGTTATTATTTATTTCCTTATATCATGATAAATGTTTATTATTCATGCTAGAATTGTATTAACCGGAAACATAATACTTGTGTGAATACATAGACAAACAGAGTGTCACTAGTATGCCTCTACTTGACTAGCTTGTTGATCAAAGATGGTTATGTTTCCTAGCCATAGACATGAGTTGTCATTTGATTAACGGGATCACATCATTAGGAGAATGATGTGATTGACTTGACCCATTCCGTTAGCTTAGCACTTGATGGTTTAGTATGTTGCTGTTGCTTTCTTCATGACTTATACATGTTCCTGTGACTATGAGATTATGCAACTCCCGTTTACCAGAGGAACACTTTGTGTGCTACCAAACGTCACAACGTAATTGCGTGATTATAAATGTGCTCTATAGGTGTCTCCAAAGGTACATGTTGGGTTGGCGTATTTTGAGATTAGGATTTGTCACTCCGATTGTCGGAGAGGTATCTCTGGGCCCTCTAGGTAATGCACATCACTAAAGCCTTGCAAGCATTGCAACTAATGAGTTAGTTGCGGGATGATGTATTACAGAACGAGTAAAGAGACTTGCCAGTAACGAGATTGAACTAGGTATTAAGATACCGACGATCGAATCTCGGGCAAGTAACATACCGATGACAAAGGGAACAATGTATGTTGTTATGCGGTCTGACCGATAAAGATCCTCGTAGAATATGTAGGAGCCAATATGAGCATCCAAGTTCCGCTATTGGTTATTGACCGGAGACGTGTCTCGGTCATGTCTACATTGTTCTCGAACCCGTAGGGTCCGCACGCTTAACGTTACGATGACAGTTTCATTATGAGTTTATATGTTTTGATGTACCGAAGGTTGTTCGGAGTCCCGGATGTGATCACGGACATGACGAAGAGTCTCGAAATGGTCGAGACATGAAGATTGATATATTGGAAGCCTATGTTTGTACATTGGAAGTGTTCCGAGTGAAATCGGCATTTTATCGGAGTACCGGGAGGTTACCGGAACCCCCCGGTAACCTAATGGGCCTTAATGGGCCTAGTGGAGGAAGAGGAGAGGAGGCCAAGGGGCAGCCGT